>NW_027308225.1:0-154272 GCF_047496885.1 Scyliorhinus torazame
ACCCACTCTAAAGCCCATCTACACTATTCCCTTATCGTCCATATGTCTATCCAATGACCATTTGAATGCCCTTCGTGTTGGCGAGTCCACTACTGTTGCAGGTAGGGCATTCCACGCCCTTACTACTCTCTGAGTAAAGAACCTACCTCTGACATCTGTCCTATATCTATCTCCCCTCAATTTAAAGCTATGTCCCCTCGTGCTAGACATCACCATCCGAGGAAAAAGGCTCTCACTGTCCACCCTTTCCAATCCTCTGATCATCTTGTATGCCTCAATTAAGTCACCTCTTAACCTTCTTCTCTCTAACGAAAACAGCCTCAAGTCCCTCAGCCTTCCCTCATAAGATCTTCCCTCCATACCAGGCAACATTCTGGTAAATCTCCTCTGCACCCTTTCCAATGCTTCCACATCCTTCCTATAATGCGGCGACCAGAATTGCACGCAATACTCCAAATGCGGCCGCACAAGAGTTTTGTACAGCTGCAACGTGACCTCATGGCTCCGAAACTCAATCCCTCTACCAATAAAAGCTAACACACCGTACGCCTTCTTAACAACCCTCTCAACCTGAGTGGCAACTTTCAAGGATCTATGTACATGGACACCGAGATCTCTCTGCTCATCCACACTGCCAAGAATCTTACCATTAGCCCAGTACTCTGTCTTCCTGTTATTCCTTCCAAAATGAATCACCTCACACTTTTCTGCATTAAACTCCATTTGCCACCTCTCAGCCCAGCACTGCAGCTTATCTATGTCCCTCTGTAACTTGTAACATCCTTCCGCACTGTCCACAACTCCACCGACTTTAGTGTCATCTGCAAATTTACTCACCCATCCTTCTACATCCTCCGCCAGGTCATTTATAAAAATGACAAACAGCAGTGGCCCCAAAACAGATCCTTGTGGTACACCACTAGTAACTGGACTCCAGTCTGAACATTTCCCATCAACCTCCACCCTTTGTCTTCTTCCAGCTAGCCAATTTCTGATCCAAACTGCTAAATCTCCCTGAATCCCATGCTTCCGAATTTTCTGCAGTAGCCTACCGTGGGGAACCTTATCAAACGCTTTACTGAAATCCACATATACACCACATCAACTGCTTTACCCTCATCCACCTGTTTGGTCACCTTCTCAAAGAACTCAATAAGGTTTGTGAGGCACGACCTACCCTTCACGAAACCGTGTTGACTATGTCTAATCAAATTATTCAACAAAGAACAGTACAGCACAGGAACAGGCCCTTCGGCCCTCCAAGCCCATGCCGACCATGCTGCCCGACTAAACTACAATCTTCTACACTTCCTGGGTCCGTATCCCTCTATTCCCATCCTATTCATGTATTTGTCAAGATGCCCCTTAAATGTCACTATCGTCCCTGCTTCCACCACCTCCTCCGGTAGCGAGTTCCAGGCACCCACTACCCTCTGTGTAAAAAACTTGCCTCGTACATCTCCTCTAAACCTTGCCCCTCTCACCTTAAACCTATGCCCCCTAGTAATTGACCCCTCTACCCCAGGGAAAAGCCTCTGACTATCCACTCTGTCTATGCCCCTCATAATTTTGTAGACCTCTATCAGGTCGCCCCTCAACCTCCTTCGTTCCAGTGAGAAAAAAACAAGTTTATTCAACCGCTCCTCATAGCTAATGCCCTCCATACCAGGCAACATTCTGGTAAATCTCTTCTGCACCCTCTCTAAAGCCTCCACCACCTTCTGGTAGTGTGGCGACCAGAATTGAACACTATACTCCAAGTGTGGCCTAACTAAGGTTCTATACAGCTGCAACATGACTTGCCAATTCTTATACTCAATGCCCCAGCCAATGAAGGAATGCATGCCGTATGCCTTCTTGACTACCTTCTCCACCTGTGTTGCCCCTTTCAGTGACCCGTGGACTTGTACTCCTAGATCTCTTTAACTTTCAATACTCTTGAGGGTTCTACCATTCACTGTATATTCCCTACCTGCATTAGACCTTCCAAAATGCATTACCTCACATTTGTCCGGATTAAACGCCACCTGCCATCTCTCCGCCAAAGTCTCCAAGCAATCTAAATCCTGCTGTATCCTCTGGCAGTCCTCATCGCTATCCGCAATTCCACCAACCTTTGTGTCATCTGCAAACGTACTAATCAGACCAGTTACATTTTCCTCCAAATCATTTATATATACGACAAACAGCAAAGGTCCCAGCACTGATCCCTGTGGAACACCACTGGTCACAGCCCTCCAATTAGAAAAGCATCCTTCCATTGCTACTCTCTGCCTTCTATGACCTAGCCAGTTCTGTATCCACCTTGCCAGCTCACCCCTGATCCCGTGTGACTTCACCTTTTGTACTAGTCTACCATGAGGGACCTTGTCAAAGGCCTTACTGAAGTCCATATAGACAACATCCACTGCCCTACCTGCATCAATCATCTTTGTGACCTCCTCGCAAAACTCTATCAAGTTAGTGAGACACGACCTCCCCTTCACAAAACCGTGCTGCCTCTCACTAATACATCCATTTGCTTTCAAATCGGAGTAGATTCAGTCTCAAAGAATTCTCTCCAGTAATTTCCCTACCACTGAAGTAAGGATTACCGGCCTGTAGTTCCCTGGATTATCCTTGCTACCCTTCTTAAACAGAGGAACAACATTGGCTATTCTCCAGTCCTCCGGGACATCACCTGAAGACAGTGAGGATCCAAAGATTTCTGTCAAGGCCTCAGCAATTTCCTCTCCAGCCTCCTTCAGTATTCTGGGGTAGATCCCATCAGGCCCTGGGGACTTATCTACCTTAATATTTTTTAAGACACCCAACACCTGGTCTTTTTGGATCTCAATGTGACCCAGGCTATCTACACACCCTTCTCCAGACTCAACATCTACCAATTTCTTCTCTTTGGTGAATACTGATGCAAAGTATTCATTTAGTACCTCGCCCATTTCCTCTGGCTCCACACATAGATTCCCTTGCCTATCCTTCAGTGGGCCAACCCTTTCCCTGGCTACCCTCTTGCTTTTTATGTACATGCCTTGCTTTTTATGTACGTGATCCTTTCCAGATGTTTATACATCCTATCTCTTATAAACCTTTCCAAGATTTTGCCCACAACAGAAGTAAGGCTCACTTGTCTATAGTTGCCGGGGTTGTCTCTACTCCCCTTCTTGAACAAGGGGACAACATTTGCTATCCTCCAGTCTTCTGGGACTATTCCTGTAGACAAAGATGACTTAAAGATCAAAGCCAAAGGCTCAGCAATCTCCTCCCTAGCTTCCCAGAGAATCCTAGGATAAATCCCATCCGGCCCAGGTGACTTATCTATTTTCACACTTTCCAGAATTGCTAACACCTCCTCCTTATGAACCTCAAGTCCTTCTAGTCTAGTAACCTGTATCGCAGTATTCTCCTCGACAACATTGACTTTTTCCTGTGTGAATACTGATGAAAAATATTCATTTAGCACCTCTCCTATCTCCTCGGACTCTACGCACAACTTCCCACGACTGTCCTTGACTGGCCCTACTCTTACCCTAGTCACTCTTTTATTCCTGACATAGCTATAGAAAGCTTTAGGGTTATCCTTGATCCTTCCTGCCAAAGACTTCTCATGTCCCCTCCTGGCTCTTCTTAACTCTCTCTTTAGGTCCTTCCTAGCTAACTTGTAACTCTCGAGCACCCTAACTGAACCTTCATGTCTCATCTTTACATAAGGATCCTTCTTCCTCTGGACAAGTGTTTCAACTGCTTTAGTAAACCACGGTTCCCTTGCTCGACCACTTCCTCCCTGCCTGACAGGTACATTCTTATCAAGGACACGCAGTCGCTGTTCCTTGAACAAGCTCCACATTTCCATTGTGCCCATCCCCTGCAGTTTTCCTCTCCATCCGATGCATCCTAAGTCTTGCCTCATCGCATCATAATTGCCTTTCCCCCAGATATAACTCTTGCCCTGCGGTATATACCTATCCCTTTCCATCACTAAAGTAAACATAATCGAATTGTGGTCACTATCGCCAAAGTGCTCACCTACTTCCAAATCTAACACCTGTCCTGGTTCATTACCCAGTACCAAATCCAATATGGCTTCGCCTATCGTTGGCCTATCTACATACTGTGTCTGGAAACCCTCCTATACACATTAGACAAAAACGGACCCATCTAAAGTACTCGAACTATAGCGTTTCCAGTCAATATGTGGAAAGTTAAAGTTCCCCATAACAACTACCCTGTTGCTTTCGCTCCTATCCAGAATCATCTTTGCAATCCTTTCCTCTATATCTCTGGAACTTTTCGGAGGCCTATAGAAAACCCCTAACAGGGTGACCTCTCCTTTCCTGTTTCTAACCTCAGCCCATACTACCTCAATCGACGAGTCCTCATCAAACGTCCGTTCTGCCACCGTAATACTGTCCTTGACTAACAATGCCACCCCTCCCCCTCTTTTACCACCTTCCCTGAGCTTACTGAAATATCTAAACCCCGGCACCTGCAACAACCATTCCTGTCCCTGCTCTATCTATGTCTCCGAAATGGCCACAACATCGAAGTCCCAGGTACCAACCCATGCCGCAAGTTCACCCACCTTATTCCGGATGCTCCTGGCATTGAAGAAGACACACTTTAAACCACCTTCCTGCCTGCCGGTACACTCCTGCAACTTTGAAACCTTACTCATGACCTCACTACTCTCAACCTCCTGTATACTGGAGCTACAATTCAGGTTCCCAATCCCCTGCTGAACTAGTTTAAACCCTCCCGAAGAGCATTAGCAAATATCCCCCCCAGGATATTGGTGCCCCTCTGGTCCAGGTGTAGACCATCCCGTTTGTAGAGGTCCCACCGACCCCAGAATGAGCCCCAATTATCCAGGAATCTGAAACCCTCCCTCCTGCACCATCCCTGTAGCCACGTGTTCAACTCCTCTCTCTCCTTATTCCTCGTCTCGCAAGCACGTGGCACGGGTAACAACCCAGAGATAATAACTCTGTTTGTCCTACATCTAAGTTTCCACCCTAGCTCCCTGAATTCTTGCCTTACATCCCTGTCCCCTTTCCTACCTATGTCGTTGGTACTTATGTGGACCACGACTTGGGGCTGCTTCCCCCTCCCCCTTAAGGATCCCGAAAACACGATCCGAGACATCGCGGACCCTGGCACCTGGGAGGCAACACACCAACCGCGAGTCTCTCTCGTTCCCACGGAATCTACATCTACCAATTTCTTCTCTTTGGTGAATACCGATGCAAAGTATTCATTTAGTACCTCGCCCATTTCCTCTGGCTCCACACATAGATTCCCTTGCCTATCCTTCAGTGGGCCAACCCTTTCCCTGGTTACCCTCCTGACTCCTTGCTTAAGTTCCTTCCTACTTTCCTTATATTCCACACAGGCTTCGTCTGTTCCCAGCCTTCTATCCCTGACAAATGCCTCCTTTTTCTTATTGACAAGGCCTACAATATCTCTCGTTATCCAAGGTTCCCGAAATTTGCCATATTTATCCTTCTTCCTCACAGGAACATGCCGGTCCTGAATTCCTTTCAACTGACACTTGAAAGCCTCCCACATGTCAGATGTTGATTTCCCCTCAAACATCCGCCCCCAATCTATGTTCTTCAGTTCCCGCCTAATATTGTTATAATTAGCCTTCCCCCAATTTAGCACATTCACCCTAGGACCACTCTTATCCTTGTCCACCAGCACTTTAAAACTTACTGAATTGTGGTCACTGTTCCCAAAATGCTCCCCGACTGAAACTTCTACCACCTGGCCGGGCTCATTCCCCAATACCAGGTCCAGTGCCGCCCCTTCCCTAGTTGGACTATCTACATATTTAATTTGTTATGCTGTAGGTTTAACATAAGCGGCTTCCTTGTTGTGCACTTGACAAAGGAAGGTTCAGACGTGGAGATAACTTCAACACGTTTATTAAACTATTTACACTTCTATTACTCGGGTTCGACACTACTGCTAATCCTACTATAGCTACCCAGACTGACTAACCAGTTGCTGCAATCCACGTGGTGGGTGTAATATTGAATCAACCCTGTGTCTGTTCTCACTGACTGCCTCCACTGGAAAGAGGCAGATCATGTGTGTGGTGTCCTTTATATATGGGTTGGTGTAATGTCCCCCTGTGGTCGTGTCACCTCCGTGTGCATCGTGAATGTCCATTGGTCGTCTCCTATCTAACTGATTTTTTGGTTGAGTGTGTGTGTGATGTTTCTGTTGCTCCCTCTAATGTCTAGCTAGCCTACATGCATTTACATTGATGCACATCACCACATCCCCCCTTTTTTATATGTTCATATTTTCTGTACACTTTAAGAAAATTGAACAAAGAACAGGTAGATAAGGTAAGGTATATACAAGTCATGAGAACAGTGATTAAACAATAAGTCCAAATCATTTGTGTGAGTCCAAAAACCATCAATCATCATGGGCAAATGTCTCTCTTGGTTATGAACACCATCAATGTCCCTGTGCCACAGGAACCAAGAAGTGGTCAAATCACTTCGCTGTCTGATTTGGAGTCCCTTTCTTTTTCGATGTTTGTGATGGTGCTGTCGGATGGCATCTTGTAGCTGATAAGGTGTTGACGTTGAAGAGGTCCATCAACAGTATCAGTCGAGGTCATGGATGTGCCATATGGTGAAGTTGGATAAGACTGTACATACTGGTTCTGGCCACGTGCTGTGCTGGAAGGGTGATCCTGCTGAGAACCGTTGAATTGGAAACAGAATTGCTGCTCACATAAATACCTGGTGATGGTGTGAAACTAGAACCTTGCATCTGATAGGAATATGCCGTCTGACCAGGCTGGGGTGCAGCAAATCCTGGGCTGTAACTAAGGCATCCAGTCTGTAGTGCAGATTGCGCTTGCGGTAGTCCTCCTTCGGTCTTTATTCTATTAGTGGGCAATCCGCAGTGCTGGCCTGTTTGAGAATGTGCTGCATAGACTGCTGGCTGCTGCAGGCCTGAATACTGGGTTTGTTCAGCATGAGCTGTCATTGGCTGCACTGCTGGTGTGGAATAAATGTGTGGATATAGCTGTGGTGAATATTGGTGTATTCCTCTTGGACTGTAGCTGCTGCTTGTTATTACTGACCCAGTGTGATTGTTAAGTGATCCATCTCCTGTCGTTGTGGCATCTGCTGTCACCCTGAGCGTGCCATCACTGAGGTTGCGGCACTCCCTGTCTGGAATAAAGTCTGGCTGATGTGAATCAGAGGCGGCGTTTGTTTGCTCCCCATCTGGAGTCTGGTCTGTTTTTTGTTGATGCTCCCCGTCCGGAATCTTAGCAGGTTCACTGGAGTCAGCTGAGATTTCTTGAAGCTGCACGTCTGGAGTCGGAACATGCAGGAATGCATTGACTTGTGGAGAGGTTCGAGCGAATGAGGGTGGAAGTATCATGGTGTCACCGGAGTTACCAGTGGTCTCACAGTGATCGTCGAGTGCCTCTGTACACACTAGCTAAGGTCTGTCACTTTGCACATCTTGCATGGGAAGTGGGATGCTGTCGTCACTCGTCTCACATACCGTGGGTAGATCCTCAGTAGATGCTTGTTGTTCATTTGGGTTGGGTAAATTGTCAGAGTCTTCATCTGGTGGTGCAAACAATGTGGGTGGACTGTCATTGTCTTGCTGTCGTCCTTCATTTGGGCTTGGACTGGCATCGTCGCTTTGTTCTTCACTGTAGCTTGATAGACCGTCATAGTCGTCCTGCTGTGCACTGGAGCATGATAGACTGTCATAGTCTTCTTGCTGTTTACTTGAGCATGGCAGACTTGCATCGTCTGCCGCTAGTTGGTCCAAGGAGGTTGCTAGACCCTCATGGTCTTGTTCCTGCAAGGACT
Source organism: Scyliorhinus torazame (assembly GCF_047496885.1). NCBI lineage: Eukaryota > Metazoa > Chordata > Chondrichthyes > Carcharhiniformes > Scyliorhinidae > Scyliorhinus > Scyliorhinus torazame. Next base: position 7,851 of record NW_027308225.1, read on the forward strand.
GCGCGTTGGAGTCTTGCGTTTCTGCAATTGTGGAGGCTGTCCATGAGCTCGCTGTGGAGGCTTGTGACACTGGAGTCACTTCTTGTTCGTGCAAGGACTGTGGCGTGGAGTCTTGCGTGTCTTCTTTCGTAGAGTCGGGAACCCTGAGCGGTGCGTGGACCACGCACTGTGTGGCAGCAGGCCACTCTCTGTGGGCTTGTACCGCTCTCTGTCTCTTGGTTTCAGGCTGCAGCATCATCCTGCACTCACGAGTCGGGATGTCATATCTGCCGGGCTGAAGATCCTCAAATCCGAAGAACGAATCCGTGTCTGCGTCGGATTCAGTACGGGGGTCGCCAATGTGCAACACGTCTAGTTGCGGTTCGGATTTGGTACTGGGGGAGCCTCCGAAGCTGAAAGGTTCGTCTGAGTCGTTGTCTTCTAGGACCATATCATCACTGTTTGTGTCGGAGCTGGCATTGGGCTCGCGAGGTCCAGAAAAAATGTAAAGGTCGGTATCGAAGTATTCAAGGTCGGAATCATCGGTTTGGGCGTAGGTAACTGCTTGTTGCAGGGTTCTTCGGAGGTTAATTTCATTTCCTGGTTCAATTTGAGGCATTGTGCTGTCATTCCAGAATGAGCCCCAATTATCCAGAAATCTGAAACCCTCCCTCCTGCACCATCCCTGTAGCCACGTGTTCAACTCCTCTCTCTCCCTATTCCTCGTCTCGCTATCACGTGGCACGGGTAACAACCCAGAGATAATAACTCTGTTTGTCCTACATCTAAGTTTCCACCCTCGCTCCCTGAATTCCTGCCTTACATCCCTATCCCTTTTCCTACCTATGTCGTTAGTACCTATGTGGACCACGACTTGGGGTTGCTCCCCCTCCCCCTTAAGGATCCCCAAAACACGATCTGAGACATCACGCACCCTGGCACCTGGGAGGCAACACACCAACTGCGAGTCTCTCTCGTTCCCACAGAATCTGCATCCACCAATTCCTTCCCTTTGGTGAATACCGATGCAAAGTATTCATTTAGTACCTCACCCATTTCCTCTGGCTCCACACATAGATTCCCTTGCCTATCCTTCAGTTGGCCAACCCTTTCCCTGGCTACCCTGTTGCTTTTTATGTACGTGTAAAAAGCCTTGGGATTTTCCTTAACCCTATTTGCCAATTACTTTTCATGACCCTTTTGGCTCTCCTGACTCCTTGCTTAAGTTCCTTCCTTAGCTATGAGGAGCGGTTGAATAAACTCGGTTTGTTCTCACTGGAATGACGGAGGTTGAGGGGCGATAGTAAAAGTTTCTTTAAATACATTAAAAACAAACGGGAGGCAAAAGTTGACATTGGGCCGCTCCAAAATGACACTGGTAATTTTGTGATGGGAGACAAGGAAATAGCTGAGGAACTGAATAAGTACTTTGCGTCAGTCTTCACAGTAGAAGACATGAGTAATATCCCAACAAATCCGGAGAGTCAGGGGCAGAGTTGAATATGGTAGCCATCACAAAGGAGAAAGTGCGAGAGAAACTAAGAGGTCTAAAAATTGATACATCTCCAGGCCCAGATGGGCTACATCCTAGAGTTCGAAAGGAGACAAGTTAAATTGGCAAGTTATGTTGCAGCTGTATAGAACCTTAGTTAGGCCACACTTGGAGTATAGTGTTCAATTCTGGTCGCCACACTACCAGAAGGATGTGGAGGCTTTAGAGAGGGTGCAGAAGAGATTTACCAGAATGTTGCCTGGTATGGAGGGCATAAGCTATGAGGAGCGATTGAATAAACTCGGTTTGTTCTCACTGGAACGAAGGAGGTTGAGGGGCGACCTGATAGAGGTATACAAAATTATGAGGGGCATAGACAGAGTGGATAGTCAGAGGCTTTTCCCCAGGGTAGAGGGGTCAATTACTAGGGGGCATAGGTTTAAGGTGAAAGGGGCAAAGTTTAGAGTAGATGTACGAGGCAAGTTTTTTACGCAGAGGGTAGTGGGTGCCTGGAACTCACTACCGGAGGAGGTAGTGGAAGCAGGGACGATAGGGACATTTAAGGGGCATCTTGACAAATATATGAATAGGATGGGAATAGAAGGATACGGACCCAGGAAGTGTAGAAGATTGTAGTTTAGTCGGGCAGTATGGTCGGCACGGGCTTGGAGGGCCGAAGGGCCTGTTCCTGTGCTGTACATTTCTTTGTTCTTTGTTCTTTGTTTGAGACAGCTGAAGAAATAGTGGAGGCGTTAGTTATGATCTTTCAAAAGTCACTGGAGTCAGGGAAAGTCCCAGAGGATTGGAAAATCGCTGTTGTAACCCCCCTGTTCAAGAAGGGAACAAGGAAAAAGATGGAAAATTATAGGCCAATTAGCCTAACCTCGGTTGTTGGCAAGATTCTAGAATCCATTGTTAAGGATGAGATTTCTAAATTCTTGGAAGTGTAGGGTCGGATTAGGACAAGTCAGCATGGATTTAGTAAGGGGAGGTCGTGCCTGACAAACCTGTTAGAGTTCTTTGAAGAGATAACAAATAGGTTAGACCAAGGAGAGCCAATGGATGTTATCTATCTTGACTTCCAAAAGGCCTTTGATAAGGTGCCTCACGGGAGACTGCTGAGTAAAATAAGGGCCCATGGTAATCGAGGCAAGGTACTAACATGGATTGACGATTGGCTGTCAGGCAGAAGGCAGAGAGTTGGGATAAAAGGTTCTTTTTTGGAAAGGCAACCGGTGACGAGTGGTGTCCCGCAGGGTTCAGTGTTGGGGCCACAGCTGTTCTCTTTATATATTAATGATCTAGATGACAGGACTGGGGGCATTCTGGCTGAGTTTGCCGATGATACAAAGATAGGTGGAGGGGCAGGTAGTATGGAGGAGGTGGGGAGGCTGCAGAAAGATTTAGACAGTTTAGGAGAGTGGTCCAAGAAATGGCTGATGAAATTCAACGTGGGCAAATGCGAGGTCTTGCACTTTGGAAAATAGAATAGAGGCATGGACTATTTTCTAAACGGTGACAAAATTCATAATGCTGAAGTGCAAAGGGACTTGGGAGTCCTAGTCCAGGATTCTCTAAAGGTAAACTTGCAGGTTGAGTCCGTAATTAAGAAAGCAAATGCAATGTTGTCATTTATCTCAAGAGGCTTGGAATATAAAAGCAGGGATGTACTTCTGAAGCTTTATAAAGCATTAGTTAGGCCCCATTTAGAATACTGTGAGCAGTTTTGGGCCCCACACCTCAGGAAGGACATACTGGCACTGGAGCGGGTCCAGCGGAGATTCACACGGATGATCCCAGGAATGGTAGGCCTAACATACGATGAACGTCTGAGGATCCTGGGATTATATTCATTGGAGTTTAAGAGGTTGAGGGGAGATATAATAGAAACTTACAAGATAATGAATGGCTTAGATAGGGTGGACGTAGGGAAGTTGTTTCCATTAGCAGGGGAGACTAGGACACGGGGGCACAGCCTTAGAATAAAAGGGAGTCACTTTAGAACAGAGATGAGGAGAAATTTCTTCAGCCAGAGAGTGGTGGGTCTGTGGAATTCATTGCCACAGAGGGCGGTGGAGGCCGGGACGTTGAGTGTCTTTAAGACAGAAGTTGATAAATTCTTGATTTCTCGAGGAATTACGGGCTATGGAGAGAGAGCGGGTAAATGGAGTTGAAATCAGCCATGATTGAATGGTGGAGTGGACTCGATGGGCCGAATGGCCTTACTTCCGCTCCTATGTCTTATGGTCTTATGGACCTGATCGAGGTCTACAAACTTATGAGGGGCATAGACAGTGTGGATAGTCAGAGGCTTTTCCCCAGGGTAGAGGAATCAATTACTAGGGGGCATAGGTTTAAGGTGCGAGGGGCAAGGTTTAGCGTAGATGTACGAGGCAAGTTTTTTACGCAGAGGGTAGTGGGTGCCTGGAACTCGCTACCGGAGGAGGTGGTGGAAGCAGGGACGATAGTGACATTTCAGGGGCATCTTGACAAATACATGAATAGGATGGGAATAGAGGGATACGGACCCAGGAAGTGAAGAAGATTGTAGTTTAGTCGGGCAGCATGGTCGGCACGGGCTTGGAGGGCCGAAGGGCCTGTTCCTGTGCTGTACATTTCTTTGTTCTTTGTTTATTCCAGGTGAAGGAAGGTTGTTTTACGGCTTTAAAAGATTTTTTCTTTGATTTGGGACGTTTCCCCTTTAAATGGGCGTGGTCCGGGGCCCTGATGTCATGACGCATGTGACGTAGCGTGTAGGAAGCGATTGCGCTTGCGCAGATCGCTGTTCCTTTACCGAAGGCCGTTTTCGTGATTGCGCATGCGCAAGCGGACTTTCCCCTTCTGCGCGCTTCTCGTGCAACTGCGCAAGTGCAGTCCCTTTAGAAAGATGGCCGCCGACCAAAATCGTTCTCTGCTCTGGGATCTCGGCCTCGAGGCGAGTGCTGGCGCTTCTCTTACCTTTTCTTGCTGGTTGGAGTGTGTTTTCCTCACAGTATTTGCCGAATTTGTCCAGGACTGCCTGGAAGTCGCTCCTGTTTTGCCCCTTGGAGAACTTGAATTTTTAAAAGATTTCTTCTGCGATGGTGAGGAGAAGCTCTGTCTTTTCAGCATCGGCCACGTCTTCTAGTTCGGCTGCTACCAGGAAGATTTCAAACATTTGCCGGAATGTCTGCCAGTTTTCGTGGAGGTATGGCTATCTGGAAACAGTTCAGTCCTGGTACCATGATTTGTTATGTTGTAGGTGTAACATAAGCGGCCTCCTTGTGGTGCACTTGACAAAGGAAGGTTCAGACATGGCGATAACTTCAACACGTTTATTAAACTATTTACACTTCAATTACTCGGGTTCGACACTACCGCTAATCCTACTATAGCTACCCAGACTGACTAACCAGTTGCTGCAATCCACGTGGTGGGAGTGATATTGAATCAACCCTGTGTCTATCCTCACTGACTGTCTCCACTGGAAAGAGGCAGATCATGTGTGTGGTGTCCTTTATATATGGGTTGGTGTAATGCCCCCCTGTGGTCTTGTCACCTCCTTGTGTATCGTTAATGTCCATTGGTCGTATCCTATCTAACTGATCTATTGGTTGAGTGTGTGTGTGTGATGTCACTGGTGCTCCCTCTAGTGTCTAACTAGCCTACATGTATTTACATTGATGCACATCACCACAATATTGTTTTAAGAAGCCCTCCTGGATGCTCCTTACAAACTCTGCCCCGTCCAAGCCCCTGGCACTAAGTGAGTCCCAGTCAATATTGGGAAAGTTAAAGTCTCCCATCACCACAACCCTGTTGCATTTACTCCTTTCCAAAATCTGTCTACCTATCTGCTCCTCTATCTCCCGCTGGCTGTTGGCTGGATTAAAATATATTTGATATAGAATTGATGCAAGTAGAGAGTTCAGTGCTGTGTCTAAGTGGGGTCTTGTCCCTGGGCAGTGTTTTGTTAGCCGTGGACTAATGCCTGTGTTTTTCTTGGCAGAGCAATGAATCTGTGACCTGTGTGTTCTGGGATTTTCAACAACACCGTGAGTTCTGCCTTTTACATCACGTGATTATTACACTTCCCTCTCAAAGTACTTCATTTCTTTGCCCTGTTGGTGTTTGTGTATAGTACAGTTCTATTCACACAGACTGACTCTGTGGAAGGGGACTGTGCTGTGATTGTATTACTGGATAAATAATCCACACAACCGGAATTGAAATCCCACCAGCGATACAAATTGGAAATCCAGTGTTCAATGCAAACATCTGAACAAGGAGCAGGAGGTCCCCGGACCTGCTCTGACATTCGGTAAAGTCATAGCTATCTGATTGTTATTTCAATCCCAGATTCCTGCCTACCCCCTATAACCTGTCACCACCCCCCGCCCCCCTCTGCCGCCCCCGCTCCCCCCTGCCCCCTTGCTGATCAAGAATCTCCCTCACACTGCTTTGAAAATATTCCAAGGCTCTGCTCGCACTGCCTTTCGAGAAAGAAAGTTCCAGAGACTCGCGACACTCTGAGAGGAAGAAAATTCTCCCCATCTCTGTCTTAAATGGATGACCCCTTATTTATAAACAGTGACCCCTGGTTCTAGATTCTCCGACAAGAGGAAACACCCTGTCCACACCCACCCTGTCCACACCCACCCTGTCCACACCCACCCTGTCCACACCCACCCTGTCCACACCCACCCTGTCCACACCACCCTGTCCACACCCCTCAGGGTATTAAAGGTTTTGCTCAAGTCGCCTCTCACTCTGCTAAACTCCAGCAGACACAAACTCAACGTCTCCAACCTTCCCTCAAAAAGCAACCCGCCCATCCCTGCAATTAGTCGAGTAAACCTTCCCTGTAATATTTCTAATGCTTTTACATATTTCCTTAAATAAGCAGACCAATATTGTGTACAATATTGCAGATGTCTCCCCAATGCCCTGTACAACTGAAGCATAACCTCCCTACTTTTATATTCCATTCCCCTCACAATAAACAGACACCCAGATCCGTCTGTACCTCACAGCCCGGCAGTCTCTCCCCATTTACATAATAAGCTTATTTATTTTTCCTGACAAAATGCACAATTTCACTTTCCCCATGTTATCCTCCATTTGCCAGATTTCTGCCCATTCACTGAACCCAAATTAACTTTCCTAAAGTGTAAAAAGTTAATCCCCCGCACTGATCCCCTTGGCACACCACCCGTCACATTCTGCCAACCAGATAATGACCCATTTTTGCCAACTCTGCCTCCTGTTTGCCAACCTCCCCTCCAAACTAATATGTAACCCTCACAGCATAATCTTTTATCAATAGCCTTTCATGTGGCACCTTATCAAATGCCTTCTGGAAATCTAAGTACAGCACATCCACCAATTCCCCTTTAAACTAAACCAGTCGAGTTGGTAAAAGTGACTGACGTTTCTCCAGAAAAGCTTCACCAAGAGGGAAACACGTCAGAAATCAATATCTCCGAATGTATTTCCCATGAGTGATCCGGACAAGTGACAAAATGATCCAGGTAAAGATGCTGAAGTAATGGACAGTGCGGGATCAGGAAAAGGACCTGAAACCTTTCAAGCTAAAAGTACAACACAGCACAATCCCGGTTAGGTTAGGTGGATTGGCCATGATCAATTGCCCCTTAGTGTCCAGGGATGTGTAGGTGAGGCTAACGGGTTATTGGGCTTGGGTGGGGTGCTCTTTCAGAGGGGCAATGCAGACTCGTTGGGCTGTAGGGATTCTGTGAATGTAGGATCCACAGCACAGCAAATAAAATATCTGTTCCCAGTAATATAATATAAAAACCCATCAGGTTCACTAATGTCTTTGAGGAAAGGAAATCTGCCGTCCTTACCCGGCCTGGCCTACATGTGACTCCAGACCCACAGCAACGTGATTGGCCCTCCACTGCCTCTGAAATGGCCGGGCGAGACGCTCTGTTGATGGGTAATTAGGGCTGGGTAATCAATACTGAACCAGCCAGCGGGGGAAATGAGCAAGTTAAACAAAGCCGGATTCACAAACTGCAGCTCAGGCTCCTCCATGTTCATCGTTCCGAGGGGTTATTTAGTGACCACATTGTGACAGGATTGAGGTTGAAGAGTCAGTTGGACTGATATTTGTGAGCAGGTTAGCGCTCTGTCACTCTGCTGGCTGAGGGAGGTCAGTCGAGTGTTTCACCAAGCAGCTTAGAAGATCGAGAGGTGGTCTTATTGAAACTGAAGATCCTGAGGGGGTAAATGTTGAAAGGGTGACCCTCCCTGTAGGAGACACTGGAACTGGGGACAGTTTAAAAATAAGGCATCTCCCATTTAAGATGCAATTGAGGTGAACTTTTATCTACGAGAATTCCAACCTCTCTTGGGGACTGAGGATTGTACTATAAGCAAACTCTCCTGTCATAATATACACCAGTATATCATGGTGCAGACACACACACTGATGGACACACAGTGGGACCAATCAACACACACAACACCGCAGCCAATCACCAGTTAGAGCACACGCACTATAAAGACAGGAGGCATCAGAGTTCCCGCTCATTCGGGATGCAGCCTCTCAGAAGGACAGAGCTTACAGCTTACAGCACAGATCTTCACCATGTGCTGAGTGCATGGACTGGTTCGGACAGGCATTGGTCTGTAGTTTAATCTAACATCGTGTTACCCCACAGTGAAAGTATGTTCAACAGTTTCTAACTTAATAAAATAGTGTTGTACTATTTTAAGTGTTGGTGGCCTGTATGTGTTCCACGGATCCAGAGCACCCAACACATCCTGATACCAGGAGTTGAGGGATATTAGAACTTCTCAGACCTACCTGCAAGTGATCTGCCTTCCACCAGCATTCCGTCATCCTGCAAAATGGACAGCGTCCGCCCGCCGCCGCTCCGCATCACCGGTAACCTAGGGGCCAACTGAAGATATTCAAACAACGTTTCCACCTCTACCCGGAGGCCACAGACCGGGAAGATGCCTCGGACACCAGGAAGATCGCTCCCTTCCTATCCACGGCCGGGGACCATGCCATCCACATTTTCAACTCTCTCACCTTTGCAGATGATGAAGATAAATCAAAATTCAAGACGGTCCTCCTCAAGTTTGACACTCACTGCAGCGTAGAGGTGAATGAAAGTTTTGAGCGCTATGTATTCCAACAGCGTTTGCAGGGTAAGGATGAACCTTTCCAGTCCTTTCTCACCCACCTCCGCATCCTTGTGCAGTCATGTAATTATGGGCCCACCTCTGACTCCATGATACGCGACCAGATCGTTTTCGGTGTTCAGTCGGACCCCCTACGCCAGCAGCTCCTCAAGGTAAAGCAGCTCACCCTAGCGACCGCCATCGAGACCTGCATGCTACACGAACACGCCACTAGTCGGTATTCCCACATCCAAGCGGCTGAAACGGCGCGACAAGGTCCCCACAAGGCGGAACGGGTCCAAGCAATCGAGCAACACCAGGGCCTCGGTCTGGATGAGGGCGGCAATTTCGCGCGCTTTTCGCGGACTCCCGCGCTTGTGTGCACCGAACGAGGGGACGGCGACGTCGACGAACGTAATGCGCAGGCGCGCACCACGTACGACCGCACCACGCACGCGCGGTGGCGCAGCGAACGTGCTGACGTCACGACGTGCGGCAACTGTGGCTCCGCCCATTTAAAACGGCAATGCCCTGCCAAATCCCGACAATGCCTGAGACGTGGCAAGCTTGGCCACTATACTTCCTTCTGCCGAGCAGCTCAGCCTGCCAACTCTCGTCGCTCCAGCCAGCCTCGCAGTAATGTCCGGGCCATTCAACCCACGGTCACCGAGTCCGATGCGGATCTACTACCCGATATTGACACCGAGGACCCGAAGGCGCCTTTTTGAGTCGGTATCATTACAAAAACAGGGTGTCCCCAAAGCAAAGAATCCAGCCTCTGTCGGTAAACAGCATCAATCCAGACGATGAGTGGTGTGCCACCCTGACGGTCATCCGGTCCCAAATACGATTCCGCCTGGACGCTGGTGCCTCCGTCAATCTCATTGCACGGTCCGATCTCCAAAGCCTTCGTGTCAAACCAGCCATCCTCCCATCAGCCTGCCAGCTATTAGATTATAATGGCAATGCCATTGCTGCCAGCGGCTCGTGCCAACTTGAAGTGACGCACAGGTCACGCAAAGCCATCCTTCCCTTTGAAATCGTGGGCTCCTCGAAAGCCTCCCTGCTTGGCGCGCAGGCATGCAAGCTGTTGAACCTAGTTCAGAGAGTTCACTCTCTCTCTCCTGCTGACGCCTCTGCCTTTCAGGACACTGACTTCAGGGCACAGCTCGACGCCATTATCAACCAGCACCACAACGTCTTCGAGGGCAGGGGCAAGCTCCCGTACACCTACAACATTTTATTGAAACCGAATGCCACGCCTGTGGTGCATGCACCTCGCAGGGTCCCAGCACCCCTTAAGGACCGCCTCAAGCAGCAGCTGCAGGACCTCCAGGACCAAGGAGTGATCTCCAGAGTCACGGAACCGACCGACTGGGTCAGTTCCATGGTATGTGTAAAAAAGCCTTCCGGCGAATTGAGAATTTGCATTGATCCCAAGGATCTAAATCGCAATATTATGAGGGAGCATTATCCAATTCCCAAGTGCGAAGAGCTCACATGTGAGATGGCTCGCGCCAAGCTCTTCACCAAACTCGACGCCTCAAAAGGATTCTGGCAAATCCAGCTCGATAAATCCAGCAGGAAACTTTGCACATTTAATACCCCCTTTGGCAGATATTGTTACAACAGGATGCCGTTCGGGATCATGGGCGAAATTATACCCCAACGGCGCGATGTCCGCCGACTGGCGCCAAAAACGGCGCCAATCAGACGGGCATCGCGCTGGCCCAAAGGTGCGGAATGCTCCGCATCTTTGGGGGCCGAGCCCCAACATTGAGGGGCTAGGCCGACGCCGGAGGAATTTCCGCCCCGCCAGCTGGCGGAAATGGCGTTTGGTGCCCCGCCAGCTGACGCGGAAATGCGGCGCATGCGCGGGAGCGTCAGCGGCCGCTGTCAGTTTCCCACGCATGCGCAGTGGGGAGAGTCTCTACCGCCTCCGCCATGGTGGAGGCCGTGGCGGAGGCGGAAGAGAAAGAGTGCCCCCACGGCACAGGCCCGCCCGCGGATCGGTGGGCCCCGATCGCGGGCCAGGCCACCGTGGGGGCACCCCCCGGGGTCAGATCGCCCCGCGCCCCCCCCCCCCCTAGGACCCCGGAACCCGCCCACGCCGCCTGGTCCCGCCGGTAAATACCAGCTTTGATTTACGCCGGCGGGACAGGCAATTCCTGGGCGGGACTTCGGCCCATCCGGGCCGGAGAATTGAGCGGGGGGCCCCGCCAACCGGCGCGGCCCGATTCCGCCCCCGCCCAATCTCCGGTACCGGAGACTTCGGTGTGGGCGGGGGCGGGATTCACGGCGGCCAACGGCCATTCTCCGACCCGGCGGGGGGTCGGAGAATGACGCCCCAAATCTGCATCAGAAGTGTTCCATAGGATTATGGAACAAACGATGGAAGGCATTGAAGGTGTTCGTGTCTATGTCGACGACATAATCATTTGGTCCACCACCCCGCAGGAGCATGTTAGTCGCCTCAAGCGCGTATTCAGACGTATACATGAGCACGGCCTCCGCCTCAACAGGACCAAATGCTCTTTTGGTCAGACGGAACTCAAGTTCCTCGGGGACCACATCTCCCAATTGGGAGTGCGGCCGGATGTGGACAAGGTAGCTGCCATCACAGCTATGAAAACACCAGAGGACAAAAAGGCGGTCCTCCGATTTCTGGGTATGGTCAATTTTTTCAGGAAATTTATCCCTAACCTCGCCTCCCATACCACGGCTTTCAGGAACCTGGTCAGGAAGACGACAGACTTCCAATGGCTCCCTGCCCACGAGCGCGAATGGAGAGAACTCAGAACAAAACTGACCACGGCCCCGGTCTTAGCTTTCTTTGATCCAGCAAAGGAGACCAAATTTCGACCGATGCCAGCCAATCCGGCATTGGGGCGGTGCTCCTTCAACGTGATGAGGCCTCATCATGGGCCCCCGTTGCATATGCGTCACGTGCGATGACCCCCACGGAGCAGCGCTACGCGCAGATAGAAAAGGAGTGCCTGGGCCTTCTGACCGGTGTGGTTAAGTTTCACGATTATGTCTACGGACTTCCTCAATTCACCGTCGAGACCGACCATCGCCCGCTGGTCAATATAATACAGAAAGACTTGAACCACATGACGCCTCGCCTCCAGCGTATTCTTCTCAAGCTCCGGCGATACGACTTCCAGCTGGTATACACCCCAGGCAAAGACGTCATCATTGCTGACGCTCTCTCCAGGGCAGTCAACACTCCATGTGACCCAGCGGGATTTGTCTGCCAGGTTGACGCCCATGTGGCATTCGCGGCCTCCAATCTACCTGCCTCGGATGAACGCCTCGTCCAAATTCGCCGCGAGACGGCGGCTGACCCTTTGCTACAGCGCGTCATGCGCCACCTAACGGACGGGTGGCTCAAGGGCCAATGCCCTCAGTTCTATAACATCAGAGATGATCTGGCGGTAGTAGACGGGATTCTTCTGAAACTGGACCGCATTGTCATCCCGCATAGCATGCGCCAACTTGTCCTGGAACAACTACACGAGGGCCACCTTGGCGTGGAAAAGTGCCGCCAACGGGCCCGAGAGGCAGTGTACTGGCCCGGCATTAATGACGACATCGCCAACACAGTGCTCAACTGCCCCACTTGTCAGCGCTTCCAGCCGGCCCAACCACGTGAGACCCTGCAGCCCCATGAGTTGGTCACGTCACCTTGGACCAAGGTGGGCATCGACCTGTTCCACGCGCTGGGTAGAGACTATGTCCTGATCGTGGATTACTTTTCGAATTACCCGGAGGTGATACGGTTGCACGACATCACCTCGCCTGCAGTCATTCGTGCATGTAAGGAAACCTTTGCTCGACACGGCATCCCGCTCACGGTTATGTCAGACAATGGCCCCTGCTTCACCAGCCAGGAATGGTCCAACTTTGCCAGGCGGGACAATTTTGCCCACGTGACATCCAGTCCCCTGTACCCCCAATCCAACGGCAAAGCGGAGAAGGGAGTACATATCGTCAAACGGCTCCTATGCAAGGCTGCCGATGCTGGGTCCGATTTCTACCTCGCCTTGCTGGCCTATCGCTCCGCCCCGCTGTCCACTGGCCTGTCACCAGCCTAATTACGCATGAATCGCACCCTGAGGACGACGGTGCCGTCCATCCATGTCCCAGACCTCGACCACGTTCCGGTCCTTCGCCGGATGCAGCTGTCTCGTGCACAGCACAAGGCTGCTCATGACTCCCGTGCAGCTGATCTCCCGGCTCGGGCTCCAGATGACAACGTCCGCATCCATCTCCCGGATGGGGGCTGGTCTGCGACCGCTTTCGTCCTTCGGCAGGTGGCCCCCCGCTTGTTCCTGGTTCGTCTACCGGATGGCTCCATTCTGCGCCGCAATCGACGCGCCCTTCGTCTCGTTCCACGTTCACTACGTGATCCTCCACTGTCGCCTCGCCCTCCTGCTGACCCTGCCACGGACTATGCAGAGCTCCCTGTCACTCTGCATCCCCCAGACTCTGACGCAGTCCAGCCCGCTCCTGAACCGGCGGCTCCCGACCCACCCTTGAGGCGGTCAACCAGAATTTGTCGCCCACCTCAGAGACTAAATTTCTGAACTTTGCGGACTTATCGACTTTCTGAATGGTTTCGTTGCTTTGTTTGATCGTTTCCCTGGTTTGTATATAGTGTTCATCGCGTTACTCTTGTTGCATACTGCTTCTCTGCACCAGGCACCTTCCCATGTAAATAGCTTTGTTCTCATGTACATAGTCCTGTAAATGTCTTCGCACACCACACGTAGTTAGGAACATTATCACCATACACTATTTATTGCCACAAACATACATTCTTTTATAAAAGGGGGATGTCATAATATACACCAGTATATCATGGTGCAGACACACACACTGATGGACACACAGTGGGACCAACCAACACACACAACACCGCAGCCAATCACCAGTTAGAGCACACTCACTATAAAGACAGGGGGCATCAGAGTTCCCGCTCATTCGGGATGCAGCCTCCTACAAGGACAGAGCTTACAGCTTACAGCACAGATCCTCACCATGTGCTGAGTGCATAGACTGGTTCGGACAGGCATAGGTCTTTAGTTTAATCTAACATCGTGTTAACCCACAGTGAAAGTATGTTCAACAGTTTCTAACTCAATAAAATAGTGTTGCACTATTTAAAGTGTTGGTGGCCTGTATGTGTTCCACGGATCCAGAGCACCCAACACATCATCTCCCATTCAGCAAATCAGACCTTTCCTCTGCCATTGATACAGATCATTCCTGACTTACCTTCTCTCCATTAACCCATCTCGCTCTGTGACCCAGAGAGAAACACTTTTCTCTTTCCAACCCATTCAAATCCTTCAAACATCTTAAACACCTCACTAAAATCACCCCTCAATCTCTCTGCTCCATCGAATAAAAGCCTAATCCATGGAATGTGTCCTGAGAATTGAATCCATTCAACCCCTGTATCGTTTGGGGTAACCTTGACTCAACCCCCTCCAAAACAAGCTGGCCTCACAGTGACTTGAAGCCCGTTACTCCGGATCGAGACCGAGTGCAGAGGCCGATCAATGGGAGCATCGCTCGGAATTGAGATTACTGATCGGACAGACATGAATTTCCTATTCAGGTGGAGCAGGAGGCTGGAACACATCTGGATGTGAAGTAATTGTCAGCAACCGGAAATACACAACCTGCAGCTGTAACCACCTGACACACTTTGGCATTTTAATGGTAAGCGATATATCTGTTTAAAGATAGAATGAACCTGTTGACGTAGTAACCGAGTGTGTCTCTATGGGGGTGATGTAGTAACCGAGTGTGTCTCTATGGGAGTGATGTAGTAACCGAGTGTGTCTCTATGGGGGTGATGTAGTAACCGAGTGTGTCTCTATGGGAGTGATGTAGTAACCGAGTGTGTCTCTATGGGGGTGATGTAGTAACCGAGTGTGTCTCTATGGGGGTGATGTAGTAACCGAGTGTGTCTCTATGGGGGTGATGTAGTAACCGAGTGTGTCGCTATGGGGGTGATGTAGTAACCGAGTGTGTCTCTATGGGGGTGATGTAGTAACCGAGTGTGTCGCTATGGGGGTGATGTAGTAACCGAGTGTGTCTCTATGGGGGTGATGTAGTAACCGAGTGTGTCTCTATGGGGGTGATGTAGTAACCGAGTGTGTCGCTATGGGGGTGATGTAGTAACCGTGTGTGTCTCTATGGGGGTGATGTAGTAACCGAGTGTGTCGCTATGGGGGTGATGTAGTAACCGAGTGTGTCTCTATGAGGGTGATGTAGTAACCGAGTGTGTCTCTATGAGTGTGATGTAGTAACCGAGTGTATCGCTATGGGGGTGATGTAGTAACCGAGTGTGTCTCTATGAGGGTGATGTAGTAACCGAGTGTGTCTCTATGAGGGTGATGTAGTAACCGAGTGTGTCTCTATAAGGGTGATGTAGTAACCGAGTGTGTCGCTATGGGGGTGATGTAGTAACCGTGTGTGTCTCTATGGGGGTGATGTAGTAACCGAGTGTGTCGCTATGGGGGTGATGTAGTAACCGAGTGTGTCTCTATGAGGGTGATGTAGTAACCGAGTGTGTCTCTATGGTGGTGATGTAGTAACCGAGTGTGTCTCTATGGGGGTGATGTAGTAACCGAGTGTGTTGCTGTGAGGGTGATGTAGTAACCGAGTGTGTCTCTATGGGGGTGATGTAGTAACCGAGTGTGTCTCTATGAGGGTGATGTAGTAACCGAGTGTGTTGCTGTGAGGGTGATGTAGTAACCGAGTGTGAAGCTATGGGGGTGATGTAGTAACCGAGTGTGTCGCTATGGGGTGATGTAGTAACCGAGTGTGACGCTATGGGGGTGATGTAGTAACCGTGTGTGTCGCTATGGGGGTGATGTAGTAACCGAGTGTGTTGCTGTGAGGGTGATGTAGTAACCGAGTGTGTCGCTATGGGGGTGATGTAGTAACCAAGTGTGTCGCTATGAGGGTGATGTAGTAACCGAGTGTGTCGCTATGAGGGTGATGTAGTAACTGAGTGTGTCTCTGTGAGGGTGATGTAGTAACCGAGTGTGTCGCTATGAGGGTGATGTAGTAACCGAGTGTGTCGCTATGGGGGTGATGTAGTAACCGAGTGTGTCTCTATGAGGGTGATGTAGTAACCGAGTGTGTCTCTATGAGGGTGATGTAGTAACCGAGTGTGTCGCTATGAGGGTGATGTAGTAACCGAGTGTGTCGCTATGGGGGTGATGTAGTAACCGAGTGTGTCTCTATGGGGGTGATGTAGTAACCGAGTGTGTCGCTATGGGGGTGATGTAGTAACCGAGTGTGTCGCTATGGGGGTGATGTAGTAACCGAGTGTGTTGCTGTGAGGGTGATGTAGTAACCGAGTGTGTCTCTATGGGGGTGATGTAGTAACCGAGTGTGTCTCTATGAGGGTGATGTAGTAACCGAGTGTGTCGCTATGGGGGTGATGTAGTAACCGAGTGTGTCGCTATGGGGGTGATGTAGTAACCGAGTGTGTTGCTGTGAGGGTGATGTAGTAACCGAGTGTGTCTCTATGGGGGTGATGTAGTAACCGAGTGTGTCTCTATGAGGGTGATGTAGTAACCGAGTGTGACGCTATGGGGGTGATGTAGTAACCGAGTGTGTCTCTATGGGGGTGATGTAGTAACCGAGTGTGTCGCTATGGGGGTGATGTAGTAACCGAGTGTGTCGCTATGGGGGTGATGTAGTAACCGAGTGTGTCTCCATTGGGGTGATGTAGTAACCGAGTGTGTCTCTATGGGGGTGATGTAGTAACCGAGTGTGTCGCTATGGGGGTGATGTAGTAACCATAATAACTACCCTGTTACTTTCGCTCTTATCCAGGATCATCCTCGCCATCCTTTCCTCTACATCCCTAGAACTATTTGGAGGCCTATAGAAGACTCCCAACAGTGTGACCTCTCCTTTCATGTTTCTAACCTCAGCCCATACTACCTCGGAAGATGAGTCCCCATCTAGCATCCTCTCCGCCACCGTAATACTGCTCTTGACTAGCAGCGCCACACCTCCCCCTCTTTTGCCTCCTTCTCTGAGCTTACTAAAACACCTAAACCCCGGAACCTGCAACATCCATTCCTGTCCCTGCTCTATCCATGTCTCCGAAATGGCAACAACATCGAAGTCCCAGGTACCAGCCCATGCTGCCAGTTACCCTACTTTATTTCGTATACTCCTGGCATTGAAGTAGACACACTTCAAACCACCTACCTGAATACTGGCCCCCTCCTGCGACGTCAAATCTGTGCTCCTGACCTCTATACTCTCATTAACCTTACCCTAAAACTACAATCCAGGTTCCCATGCCCCAGCTGCATTAGTTTAAACATCACCCCATTGAGACAAACTCGGTTACTACATCACCCGCATAAAGACACACTCGGTTACTACATCACCCGCATAGAGACACACTCGGTTACTACATCACCCGCATTGAGACACACTCGGTTACTACATCACCCCCATAGAGACACACTCGGTTACTACATCACCCGCATAGAGACACACTCGGTTACTACATCACCCGCATTGAGACACACTCGGTTACTACATCACCCCCATAGAGACACACTCGGTTACTACATCACTCCCATAGCGACACACTCGGTTACTACATCACCCGCATTGAGACACACTCGGTTACTACATCACCCCCATAGAGACACACTCGGTTACTACATCACCCGCATAGAGACACACTCGGTTACTACATCACCCGCATAGAGACACACTCGGTTACTACATCACCCGCATTGAGACACACTCGGTTACTACATCACCCCCATAGAGACACACTCGGTTACTACATCACCCGCATAGAGACACACTCGGTTACTACATCACCCGCATAGAGACACACTCGGTTACTACATCACCCGCATTGAGACACACTCGGTTACTACATCACCCCCATAGCGACACACTCGGTTACTACATCACCCCCATAGAGACACACTCGGTTACTACATCACCCTCATAGAGACACACTCGGTTACTTCATCACCCCCATAGCGACACACTCGGTTACTACATCACCCTCATAGAGACACACTCGGTTACTACATCACCCCCATAGAGACACACTCGGTTACTACATCACCCCCATACAGACACACTCGGATACTACATCACTCCCATAACGACACACTCGGTTACTACATCACCCCCATAGAGACACACTCGGTTACTACATCACCCTCATAGCGACACACTCGGTTACTACATCACCCCCATAGCGACACACTCGGTTACTACATCACCCCCATAGCGACACACTCGGTTACTACATCACCCTCATAGCGACACACTCGGTTACTACATCACCCCCACAGAGACACACTCGGTTACTACATCACCCCCACAGAGACACACTCGGTTACTACATCACCCCCATAGCGACACACTCGGTTACTACATCACCCCCATAGCGACACACTCGGTTACTACATCACCCCCATAGCGACACACTCGGTTACTACATCACCCCCATAGGGACACACTCGGTTACTACATCACCCCCATAGCGACACACTCAGTTACTACAACACACTCATAGCGACACACTCGGTTACTCCCTCACACTCATAGAGACACACTCGGTTTCTGCATCACCTATAGCGACACACTCGGTTACTACATCACCCCATAGAGACACACTCGGTTACTACATCACCCCCATAGAGACACACTCGGTTACTACATCACCCCCATAGAGACACACTCGGTTACTACATCATCCCCAAACAGACACACCTGCTTACTACATCACCCCCATAGCGACACACTCGGTTACTACATCACCCCCAAACAGACACACTCGATTACTACATCACCCCCATAGCGACACACTCGGTTACTACATCACCCCCATAGCGACACACTCGGTTACTAAATCACCCTCATAGAGATACACTCGGTTACTACATCACCCCCATAGAGACACACTCGGTTACTACATCACCCCCAAACAGACACACCCGATTACTACATCACCCCCATAGCGACACACTCGGTTACTACATCACCCCCAAACAGACACACTCGATTACTACATCACCCCCATAGCGACACACTCGGTTACTACATCACCCCCATCGCGACACACTCGATTACTACATCACCCTCATAGAGACACACTCGGTTACTACATCACCCTCATAGAGACACACTCGGTTACTACTTCACCCACATAGCGACACACTCGGTTACTACATCACCCTCATAGCGACACACTCGGTTACTACATCACCCCCATAGCGACACACTCAGTTACTACATCACCCCCAAACAGACACACTCGATTACTACATCACCCTCACAGCAACACACTCGGTTACTACATCACCCCCATAGAGACACACTCGGTTACAACATCACCCCCATAGAGACACACTCGGTTGCTACATCACCCCCATGGAGACACACTCGTTTTCTACATCACCCCCATAGAGACACACTCGGTTACTACATCACCCCCATAGCGACACACTCAGTTACTACATCACCCCCAAACAGACACACTCGATTACTACATCACCCTCACAGCAACACACTCGGTTACTACATCACCCCCATAGAGACACACTCGGTTACAACATCACCCCCATAGAGACACACTCGGTTGCTACATCACCCCCATGGAGACACACTCGTTTTCTACATCACCCCCATAGAGACACACTCGGTTACTACATCACCCCCATAGCGACACACTTGGTTAGTACATCACCCTCATAGAGACACACTTGGTTACTACATCACCCTCATAGAGACTCACTCGGTTACTACTTCACACCCATAGCGACACACTCGGTTACTACATCACCCTCATAGCGACACACTCGGTTACTACATCACCCCCATAGCGACACACTCAGTTACTACATCACCCCCAAACAGACACACTCGATTACTACATCACCCTCACAGCAACACACTCGGTTACTACATCACCCCCATAGCGACACATTCGGTTACTACATCACCCCCATAGAGACACACTCGGTTGCTACATCACCCCCATGGAGACACACTCATTTTCTACATCACCCCCATAGAGACACACTCGGTTACGGCATCACCCTCATAGCGACACACTCGGTTACTACATCACCCCCATAGAGACACACTCGGTTACTACATCACCCCCATAGTGACACACTCGATTACTACATCACCCCATAGAGACACACTCGGTTACTACATCACCCCCAGAGAGACACACTCGGTTACTACATCACCCCCATAGAGACACACTCGGTTACTACATCACCCTCATAGAGACACACTCGATTACTACATCACCCCTTAGAGACACACTCGGTTGCTACATCACCCCCCGAGAGACACACTCGGTTACTACATCACCCCCATAGAGGCACACTCGTTTACTACATAGAACATAGAACAATACAGCGCAGTACAGAACCTTCAGTCCACAATGTTGCACCGAAACAAAAGCCATCTAACCTACACTATGCCATTATCATCCATATGTTTATCCAATAAACTTTTAAATGCCCTCAATGTTGGCGAGTTCACTACTGTAGCAGGTAGGGCATTCCACGGCCTCACTACTCTTTGCGTAAAGAACCTACCTCTGACCTCTGTTCTATATCTATTACCCCTCAGTTTAAAGCTATGTCCCCTCGTGCCAGCCATTTCCATCCGCGGGAGAAGGCTCTCACTGTCCACCCTATCCAACCCCCTGATCATTTTGTATGCCTCTATTAAGTCTCCTCTTAACCTTCTTCTCTCCAACGAAAACAACCTCAAGTCCATCAGCCTTTCCTCATAAGATTTTCCCTCCATACCAGGCAACATCCTGGTAAACCTCCTCTGCACCCGCTCCAAAGCCTCCACGTCCTTCCTATAATGCGGTGACCAGAAACGTATGCAATACTCCAAATGCGGCCGTACCAGAGTTCTGTACAGCTGCAACATGACCTCCTGACTCCGGAACTCAATCCCTCTACCAATAAAGGCCAACACTCCATAGGCCTTCTTCACAACCCTATCAACCTGGGTGGCAACTTTCAGGGATCTATGTACATGGACACCTAGATCCCTCTGCTCATCCACACTTTCAAGAACTTTTCCATTAGCCAAATATTCCGCATTCCTGTTATTCCTTCCAAAGTGAATCACCTCACACTTCTCTACATTAAACTCCATTTGCCACCTCTCAGCCCAGCTCTGCAGCTTATCTATTTCCCTCTGTAACCTGCTACATCCTTTCACACTATCGACAACACCACCGACTTTAGTATCGTCTGCTAATTTACTCACCCACCCTTCTGCGCCTTCCTCTAGGTCATTGATAAAAATAACAAACAGCAACGGCCCCAGAACAGATCCTTGTGGTACTCCACTTGTAACTGAACTCCATTCTGAACATTTCCCATCAACCACCACCCTCTGTCTTCTTTCAGCTAGCCAATTTCTGATCCACATCTCTAAATCACCCTCAATCCCCAGCCTCCGTAGAATTCGATAAGGTTTGTGACGCATGACCTACCCTTCACAAAGCCATGCTGACTATCCCTGATCATATTATTCCTACATCACCTATGAGGGTGATGTAGTAACCGAGTGTGTCGCTATGGGGGTGATGTAGTAACCGAGTGTGTCGCTATGAGGGTGATGTCGTAACCGAGTGTGTCGCTATGGGGGTGATGTAGTAACCGAGTGTGTCTCTATGGGGGTGATGTAGTAATCGATGTGTTGCTATGAGGGTGATGCCGTAACCGAGTGTGTCTCTCTGGGGGTGATGTAGAAAACGAGTGTGTCTCCATGGGGGTGATGGAGCAACCGAGTGTGTCTCTATGGGGGTGATGTAGTAACCGAGTGTGTCTCTATGGGGGTGATGTTGTAACCGAGTGTGTCTCTATGGTGGTGATGTAGTAACCGAGTGTGTCGCTATGGGGGTGATGTAGTAACCGAGTGTGTTGCTGTGAGGGTGATGTAGTAACCGAGTGTGTCGCTATGGGGGTGATGTAGTAACCAAGTGTGTCACTATGAGGGTGATGTAGTAACCGAGTGTGTCGCTATGGGGGTGATGTAGTAACCGAGTGTGTCTCTATGGGGGTGATGTAGTAACCGAGTGTGTCGCTATGGGGGTGATGTAGTAACTGAGTGTGTCGCTATGAGGGTGATGTTGTAACCGAGTGTGTCTCTATGGGGGTGATGTAGTAACCGAGTGTGTCTCTGTGGGGGTGATGTAGTAACTGAGTGTGTCGCTATGGGGGTGATGTAGTAACCAAGTGTGTTTCTATGAGGGTGATGTAGTAACCGAGTGTGTCCCTATGGGGGTGATGTAGTAACCGAGTGTGTTGCTATGTGGGTGATGTAGTAACCGAGTGTGTCGCTATGGGGGTGATGTAGTAACCGAGTGTGTCTCTATGGGGGTGATGGAGTAACCGAGTGTGTTGCTATGAGGGTGATGTAGTAATCTAGTGTGTCGCTATGGGGGTGATGTAGTAACCGAGTGTGTCTCTATGGGGGTGATGTAGTAAACAAGTTTGTCTCTATGGCGGTGATGTATTAACCGAGTGTGTCTCTATGGGGGTGATGTAGTTACCGAGTGTGTCTCTATGGGGGTGATGTCGTAACTGAGTTTGTCTCAATGGGGGTGATGTTTAAACTAATGCAGCAGGGGCATGGGAACCTGGATTGTAGTTTTAGGGTAAGGGTGAATGAGAGTATAGAGGTCAGGAGCACAGATTTGACGTCGCAGGAGGGGGCCAGTATTCAGGTAGGTGGTTTGAAGTGTGTCTACTTCAATGCCAGGAGTATACGAAATAAGGTAGGGGAACTGGCAGCATGGGCTGGTACCTGGGACTTCGATGTTGTTGCCATTTCGGAGACATGGATAGAGCAGGGACAGGAATGGATGTTGCAGGTTCCGGGGTTTAGGTGTTTTAGTAAGCTCAGAGAAGGAGGCAAAAGAGGGGGAGGTGTGGCGCTGCTAGTCAAGAGCAGTATTACGGTGGCGGAGAGGATGCTCGATGGGGACTCATCTTCCGAGGTAGTATGGGCTGAGGTTAGAAACATGAAAGGAGAGGTCACACTGTTGGGAGTCTTCTATAGGCCTCCAAATATTTCTAGGGATGTAGAGGAAAGGATGGCGAGGATGATCCTGGATAAGAGCGAAAGTAACAGTGTAGTTATTATGAGAGACTTTAACTTTCCAAATATTGACTGGAAAAGATATAGTTCGAGTACATTAGATGGGTCGTTTTTTGTACAGTGTGTGCAGGAGGGTTTCCTGACACAATATGTTGACAGGCCAACAAGAGGCGAGGCCACGTTGGATTTGGTTTTGGGTAATGAACCAGGCCAGGTGTTGGATTTGGAGGTAGGAGAGCACTTTGGGGACAGTGACCACAATTCGGTGACGTTACGTTAATGATGGAAAGGGATAAGAATACCCCGCAGGGCAAGAGTTATAGCTGGGGGAAGGGCAATTATGATGCCATTAGACGTGACTTGGGGGAATAAGGTGGAGAAGTAGGCTGCAAGTGTTGGGCACACTGGATAAGTGGAGCTTGTTCAAGGATCAGCTACTGCGTATTCTTGATAAGTATGTACCGGTCAGGCAGGGAGGAAGGCGTCGAGCGAGAGAACCGTGGTTTACCAAAGAAGTGGAATCTCTTGTTAAGAGGAAGAAGGAGGCCTATGTGAAGATGAAGTGTGAAGTTTCAGTTGGGGCGATGGATAGTTACAAGGTAGCGAGGAAGGATCTAAAGAGAGAGCTGAGACGAGCAAGGAGGGGACATGAGAAGTATTTGGCAGGTAGGATCAAGGAAAACCCAAAAGCTTTCTATAGGTATGTCAGGAATAAGCGAATGATTCGGGAAAGAGTAGGACCAGTCAAGGACAGGGATGGGAAGTTGTGTGTGGAGTCTGAAGAGATAGGCGAGATACTAAATGAATATTTTTCGTCAGTATTCACTCAGGAAAAAGATAATGTTGTGGAGGAGAATGCTGAGCCCCAGGCTAATAGAATAGATGGCATTGAGGTACGTAGGGAAGAGGTGTTGGCAATTCTGGACAGGCTGAAAATAGATCAGTCCCCGGGACCTGATGGGATTTATCCTAGGATTCTCTGGGAGGCCAGGGAAGAGATTGCTGGACCTTTGGCTTTGATTTTTATGTCATCATTGGCTACAGGAATAGTGCCAGAGGACTGGAGGATAGCAAATGTGGTCCCTTTGTTCAAAAAGGGGAGCAGAGACAACCCTGGCAACTATAGACCGGTTAGCCTCACGTCTGTAGTGGGTAAAGTCTTGGAGGGGATTATAAGAGACAAGATTTATAATCATCTAGATAGGAATAATATGATCAGGGATAGTCAGCATGGCTTTGTGAAGGGTAGGTCATGCCTCACAAACCTTATCGAGTTCTTTGAGAAGGTGACTGAACAGGTGGACGAAGGTAGAGCAGTTGATGTGGTGTATATGGATTTCAGCTAAGCGTTTGATAAGGTTCCCCACGGTAGGCTATTGCAGAAAATACGGAGGCTGGGGATTGAGGGTGATTTAGAGATGTGGATCAGAAATTGGCTAGCTGAAAGAAGACAGAGGGTGGTGGTTGATGGGAAATGTTCAGAATGGAGTTCAGTTACAAGTGGAGTACCACAAGGATCTGTTCTGGGGCCGTTGCTGTTTGTCATTTTTATCAATGACCTAGAGGAAGGCGCAGAAGGGTGGGTGAGTAAATTAGCAGACGATACTAAAGTCGGTGGTGTTGTCGATAGTGTGGAAGGATGTAGCAGGTTACAGAGTGATATAGATAAGCTGCAGAGCTGGGCTGAGAGGTGGCAAATGGAGTTTAATGTAGAGAAGTGTGAGGTGATTCACTTTGGAAGGAATAACAGGAATGCGGAATATTTGGCTAATGGAAAAGTTCTTGAAAGTGTGGATGAGCAGAGGGATCTAGGTGTCCATGTACATAGATCCCTGAAAGTTGCCACCCAGGTTGACAGGGTTGTGAAGAAGGCCTATGGAGTGTTGGCCTTTATTGGTAGAGGGATTGAGTTCCGGAGTCGGGAGGTCATGTTGCAGCTGTACAGAACTCTGGTACGGCCGCATTTGGAGTATTGCGTACAGTTCTGGTCACCGCATTATAGGAAGGACGTGGAGGCTTTGGAGCGGGTGCAGAGGAGATTTACCAGGATGTTGCCTGGTATGGAGGGAAAATCTTATGAGGAAAGGCTGATGGACTTGAGGTTGTTTTCGTTGGAGAGAAGAAGGTTAAGAGGAGACTTAATAGAGGCATACAAAATGATCAGGGGGTTGGATAGGGTGGACAGTGAGAGCCTTCTCCCGGGGATGGAAATGGCTGGCACGAGGGGACATAGCTTTAAACTGAGGGGTAATAGATATAGGACAGAGGTCAGAGGTAGGTTCTTTATGCAAAGAGTAGTGAGGCCGTGGAATGCCCTACCTGCTACAGTAGTGAACTCGCCAACATTGAGGGCATTTAAAAGTTTATTGGATAAACATATGGATGATAATGGCATAGTGTAGGTTAGATGGCTTTTGTTTCGGTGCAACATTGTGGGCTGAAGGGTCTGTGCTGCGCTGTATTGTTCTATGTTCTATGTTCTATGTAGTAAACGAGTGTGTCTCTATGTGGGCGAAGTGGTAACCGAGTGTATCGCTATGGGGGTGATGTAGTAACCGAGTGTGTCTCAATGGGGTGATGTAGTAACCGAGTGTATCGCTATGGGGGTGATGTAGTAACCGAGTGTGTCCCTATGGGGGTGATGTAGTAACCGAGTGTATCGCTATGGGGGTGATGTAGTAACCGAGTGTGTCCCTATGGGGGTGATGTAGTAACCGAGTGTGTCGCTATGGGGGTGATGTAGTAACCGAGTGTGTCTCTATGGTGGTGATGTAGTAACCGAGTGTGTCGCTATGGGGGTGATGTAGTAACCGAGTGTGTCGCTTTGTGGGTGATGTAGTAACCGAGTGTGTCGCTATGGGGGTGATGTAGTAACCGAGTGTGTCTCTATGGGGGTGATGTAGTAACCGAGTGTGTCGCTATGTGGGTGATGTAGTAACCGAGTGTGTCTCTGTGGGGGTGAAGTAGTAACCGAGTGTGTCGCTATGGGGGTGATGTAGTAACCGAGTGTGTCTCTATGGGGGTGATGTAGTAACCGAGTGTGTCGCTATGGGGGTGATGTAGTAACCGAGAGTGTTGCTATGGGGGTGATGTAGTAACCGAGTGTGTCGCTATGGGGGTGATGTAGTAACCGAGTGTGTCTCTATGGGGTGATGTAGAAAACGAGTGTGTCTCCATGGGGGTGATGTAGTAACCGAGTGTGTCTCTATGGGGGTGCTGTAGTAACCGAGTGTGTCGCTATGGGGGTGATGAAGTAACCGAGTGTGTCTCTATGAGGGTGATGTAGTAACCGAGTGTGTCGCAATGGGGGTGATGTAGTAACCGAGTGTGTCGCTATGTGGGTGATGTAGTAACCGAGTGTGTCGCTATGGGGGTGATGTAGTAACCGAGTGGGTCTCTATGGGGGTGATGTAGTAACCGAGTGTGTCGCTTTGTGGGTGATGTAGTAACCGAGTGTGTCACTATGGTGGTGATGTAGTAACCCAGTGTGTCGCTATGGGGGTGATGTAGTAACCGAGTGTGTCGCTATGGGGGTGATGTAGTAACCGAGTGTGTCTCTATGGGAGCGATGTAGTAACCGAGTGTGTCTCTATGGGGGTGATGTAGTAATCGAGTGTGTCTCTATGGGGGTGATGTAGTAACCGAGTGTGTCGCTATGGGGGTGATGTAGTAACCGAGTGTGTCGCTATGGGGGTGATGTAGTAACCGAGTATGTCTCTATGGGGTGATGTAGAAAACGAGTGTGTCTCCATGGGGGTGATGTAGTAACCGAGTGTGTCGCTATGGGGGTGATGTAGTAACCGAGTGTGTCGATATGGGGGTGATGTAGTAACCGAGTGTGTCGCTATGGGGGTGATGTAGTAACCGAGTGTGTCGCTATGGGGGTGATGTAGTAACCGAGTATGTCTCTATGGGGTGATGTAGAAAACGAGTGTGTCTCCATGGGGGTGATGTAGTAACCGAGTGTGTCGCTATGGGGGTGATGTAGTAACCGAGTGTGTCGATATGGGGGTGATGTAGTAACCGAGTGTGTCTGTATGTGGGTGATGTAGTAACCGAGTGTGTCGCTATGGGGGTGATGTAGTAACCGAGTGTGTCGCTATGGGGATGATGTAGTAACCGAGTGTGTCGCTATGGGGGTGATGTAGTAACCGAGTGTGTCTCAATGGGGGTGATGAAGTAACCAAGTGTGTCGCTATGGGGGTGATGTAGTAACCGAGTGTGTCTCTATGAGGGTGATGTAGTAACCGAGTGTGTTGCTGTGAGGGTGATGTAGTAACCGAGTGTGTCGCAATGGGGGTGATGTAGTAACCGAGTGTGTCTCTATGGGGGTGATGTAGTAACCGAGTGTGTCGCTATGGGGGTGATGTAGTAACCGAGTGTGTCTCTATGGGAGTGATGTAGTAACCGAGTGTGTCGCTATGGGGGTGATGTAGTAACCGAGTGTGTCTCCATGGGGGTGATGTAGTAACCGAGTGTGTCTCTATGGGGGTGATGTAGTAACCGAGTGTGTCGCTATGGGGGTGATGTAGTAACCGAGTGTGTCTGTATGGGGGTGATGTAGTAACCGAGTGTGTCTCTATGGGGTGATGTAGTAACCGAGTGTGTCGCTATGGCGGTGATGTAGTAACCGAGTGTGTCGCTATGGGGGTGATGTAGTAACCGAGTGTGTCTCTATGGGGGTGATGTAGTAACCGAGTGTGTCTGGATGGGGGTGATGTACTAACCGAGTGTTTCGCTATGGGGGTGATGTAGGAACCGAGTGTGTCGCTATGGGAGTGATGTAGTAACCGAGTGTGTCTCTATGGGGGTGATGTAGCAACCGAGTGTGTCTGTATGGGGGTGATGTAGTAACCGAGTGTGTCGCTATGGGGGTGATGTAGTAACCGAGTGTGTCTCTATGGGGGTGATGTAGTAACCGAGTGTGTCGCTATGGGGGTGATGTAGTAACCGAGTGTGTCGCTATGGGGGTGATGTAGTAACCGAGTGTGTCTCAATGGGGGTGATGTAGTAACCGAGTGTGTCGCTATGGGGGTGATGTAGTAACCGAGTGTGTCTCTATGAGGGTGATGTAGTAACCGAGTGTGTTGCTGGGAGGGTGATGTAGTAACCGAGTGTGTCTCTATGGGGTGATGTAGTAACCGAGTGTGTCGCTATGAGGGTGATGTAGTAACCGAGTGTGTCTCTATGGGGGTGATGTAGTAACCGAGTGTGCCTCCATGGGGGTGATGTAGTAACCGAGTGTGTCTCTATGAGGGTGATGTAGTAACCGAGTGTGTCTCTATGGGGGTGATGTAGTAACCGAGTGTGTCGCTATGGGAGTGATGTAGTAACCGAGTATGTCTCTATGGGGGTGATGTAGCAACCGAGTGTGTCTGTATGGGGGTGATGTAGTAACCGAGTGTGTCTGTATGGGGGTGATGTAGTAACCGAGTGTATCTCTATGAGGGTGATGTAGTAACCGAGTGTGTCTCTATGGGAGTGATGTAGTAACCGAGTGTGTCGCTATGGGGGTGATGTAGTAACCGAGTGTGTCTCTATGAGGGTGATGTAGTAACCGAGTGTGTCTCTATGGGAGTGATGTAGTAACCGAGTGTGTCACTATGGGGGTGATGTACTAACCGAGTGTTTCGCTATGGGGGTGATGTAGGAACCGAGTGTGTCGCTATGGGAGTGATGTAGTAACCGAGTGTGTCTCTATGGGGGTGATGTAGCAACCGAGTGTGTCTGTATGGGGGTGATGTAGTAACCGAGTGTGTCGCTATGGGGGTGATGTAGTAACCGAGTGTGTCTCTATGGGGGTGATGTAGTAACCGAGTGTGTCGCTATGGGGGTGATGTAGTAACCGAGTGTGTCGCTATGGGGGTGATGTAGTAACCGAGTGTGTCTCAATGGGGGTGATGTAGTAACCGAGTGTGTCGCTATGGGGGTGATGTAGTAACCGAGTGTGTCTCTATGAGGGTGATGTAGTAACCGAGTGTGTTGCTGGGAGGGTGATGTAGTAACCGAGTGTGTCTCTATGGGGTGATGTAGTAACCGAGTGTGTCGCTATGAGGGTGATGTAGTAACCGAGTGTGTCTCTATGGGGGTGATGTAGTAACCGAGTGTGCCTCCATGGGGGTGATGTAGTAACCGAGTGTGTCTCTATGAGGGTGATGTAGTAACCGAGTGTGTCTCTATGGGGGTGATGTAGTAACCGAGTGTGTCGCTATGGGAGTGATGTAGTAACCGAGTATGTCTCTATGGGGGTGATGTAGCAACCGAGTGTGTCTGTATGGGGGTGATGTAGTAACCGAGTGTGTCTGTATGGGGGTGATGTAGTAACCGAGTGTATCTCTATGAGGGTGATGTAGTAACAGAGTGTGTCTCTATGGGAGTGATGTAGTAACCGAGTGTGTCGCTATGGGGGTGATGTAGTAACCGAGTGTGTCTCTATGAGGGTGATGTAGTAACCGAGTGTGTCTCTATGGGAGTGATGTAGTAACCGAGTGTGTCACTATGGGGGTGATGTAGTAACCGAGTGTGTCTCTATGAGGGTGATGTAGTAACCGAGTGTGTCTCTATGGGGGTGATGTAGTAACCGAGTGTGTCTCAATGGGGGTGATGTAGTAACCGAGTGTGTCTCTATGGGGGTGATGTAGTAACCGAGTGTGTCGCTATGGGGTGATGTAGTAACCGAGTGTGTCTGTATGGGGGTGATGTAGTAACCGAGTGTGTCGCTATGGGGGTGATGTAGTAACCGAGTGTGTCGCTATGGGGGTGATGTAGCAACCGAGTGTGTCTGTATGGGGGTGATGTAGTAACCGAGTGTGTCGCTATGGGGTGATGTAGTAACCGAGTGTGTCTGTATGGGGGTGATGTAGTAACCGAGTGTGTCGCTATGGGGGTGATGTAGTAACCGAGTGTGTCGCTATGGGGGTGATGTAGCAACCGAGTGTGTCTGTATGGGGGTGATGTAGTAACCGAGTGTGTCTCTATGAGGGTGATGTAGTAACCGAGTGTGTCTCTATGGGGGTGATGTAGTAACCGAGTGTGTCTGTATGAGGGTGATGTAGTAACCGGGTGTGTCTCTATGGGGGTGATGTAGTAACCGAGTGTGTCTCTATGGGGGTGATGTAGTAACCGAGTGTGTCTGTATGGGGGTGATGTAGTAACCGAGTGTGTCGCTATGGGGGTGATGTAGTAACCGAGTGTGTCGCTATGGGGGTGATGTAGCAACCGAATGTGTCTGTATGGGGGTGATGTAGTAACCGAGTGTGTCTCTATGTGGGTGATGTGGTAACCGAGTGTGTCGCTATGGGGGTGATGTAGTAACCGAGTGTGTCTCAATGGGGGTGATGTAGAAACCGAGTGTGTCTCTTTGGGTATGATATAGTAACCGAGTGTGTCGCTATGGGGGTGATGTAGTAACCGAGTGTGTCTGTATGGGGGTGATGTAGTAACCGAGTGTGTCTCTATGGGGTGATGTAGTAACCGAGTGTGTCGCTATGGCGGTGATGTAGTAACCGAGTGTGTCGCTATGGGGGTGATGTAGTAACCGAGTGTGTCTCTATGGGGGTGATGTAGTAACCGAGTGTGTCGCTATGGGGGTGATGTAGTAACCGAGTGTGTCGCTATGGGGGTGATGTAGTAACCGAGTGTGTCGCTATGGGGGTGATGTAGTAACCGAGTGTGTCTCTATGGGGTGATGTAGAAAACGAGTGTGTCTCCATGGGGGTGATGTAGTAACCGAGTGTGTCTCTATGGGGGTGATGTAGTAACCGAGTGTGTTGCTATGGGGGTGATGTAGTAACCGAGTGTGTCTCTATGGAGTGATGTAGAAAACGAGTGTGTCTCCATGGGGGTGATGTAGTAACCGAGTGTGTCGATATGGGGGTGATGTAGTAACCGAGTGTGTCTCTATGAGGGTGATGTAGTAACCGAGTGTGTCGATATGGGGGTGATGTAGTAACCGAGTGTGTCTGTATGTGGGTGATGTAGTAACCGAGTGTGTCTCTATGAGGGTGATGTAGTAACCGAGTGTGTCGATATGGGGGTGATGTAGTAACCGAGTGTGTCTCTATGAGGGTGATGTAGTAACCGAGTGTGTCTCTATGAGGGTGATGTAGTAACCGAGTTTGTCGATATGGGGGTGATGTAGTAACCGAGTGTGTCTGTATGTGGGTGATGTAGTAACCGAGTGTGTCTCTATGGGGTGATGTAGTAACCGAGTGTGTCTCCATGAGGGTGATGTAGTAACCGAGTGTGTCGCTATGGGGGTGATGTAGTAACCGAGTGTGTCGCTATGGGGGTGATGTAGTAACCGAGTGTGTCTCTATGAGGGTGATGTAGTAACCGAGTGTGTCGCTATGAGGGTGATGTAGTAACCGAGTGTGTCTCTATGTGGGCGAAGTGGTAACCGAGTGTGTCTCCATGGGGGTGATGTAGTAACCGAATGTATCGCTATGGGGGTGATGTAGTAACCGAGTGTGTCTCAATGGGGTGATGTAGTAACCGAGTGTATCGCTATGGGGGTGATGTAGTAACCGAGTGTGTCTCTATGGGGGTGATGTAGTAACCGAGTGTGTCTCTATGGGGGTGATGTAGTAACCGAGTGTGTCTCAATGGGGGTAATGTAGTAACCGAGTGTGTCTCTATGGGGGTGATGTAGTAACCGAGTGTGTCGCTATGGGGGTGATGTAGTAACCGAGTGTGTCTGTATGGGGGTGATGTAGTAACCGAGTGTGTCGCTATGGGGGTGATGTAGTAACCGAGTGTGTCGCTATGGGGGTGATGTAGCAACCGAGTGTGTCTGTATGGGGGTGATGTAGTAACCGAGTGTGTCTCTATGTGGGTGATGTGGTAACCGAGTGTGTCGCTATGGGGGTGATGTAGTAACCGAGTGTGTCTCTATGGGGGTGATGTAGTAACCGAGTGTGTCGCTATGGGGGTGATGTAGTAACCGAGTGTGTTGCTATGGGGGTGATGTAGTAACCGAGTGTGTCTCAATGGGGGTGATGTAGTAACCAAGTGTGTCGCTATGGGGGTGATGTAGTAACCGAGTGTGTCTCTATGAGGGTGATGTAGTAACCGAGTGTGTTGCTGTGAGGGTGATGTAGTAACCGAGTGTGTCTCTATGGGGTGATGTAGTAACCGAGTGTGTCGCTATGAGGGTGATGTAGTAACCGAGTGTGTCTCTATGGGGGTGATGTAGTAACCGAGTGTGTCTCCATGGGGGTGATGTAGTAACCGAGTGTGTCTCTATGAGGGTGATGTAGTAACCGAGTGTGTCTCTATGGGGGTGATGTAGTAACCGAGTGTGTCTCAATGGGGGTGATGTAGTAACCGAGTGTGTCTCTTTGGGTATGATGTAGTAACCGAGTGTGTCGCTATGGGGGTGATGTAGTAACCGAGTGTGTCTGTATGGGGGTGATGTAGTAACCGAGTGTGTCTCTATGGGGTGATGTAGTAACCGAGTGTGTCGCTATGGCGGTGATGTAGTAACCGAGTGTGTCGCTATGGGGGTGATGTAGTAACCGAGTGTGTCTCTATGGGGGTGATGTAGTAACCGAGTGTGTCGCTATGGGGGTGATGTAGTAACCGAGTGTGTCGCTATGGGGGTGATGTAGTAACCGAGCGTGTCGCTATGGGGGTGATGTAGTAACCGAGTGTGTCTCTATGGGGTGATGTAGAAAACGAGTGTGTCTCCATGGGGGTGATGTAGTAACCGAGTGTGTCTCTATGGGGGTGATGTAGTAACCGAGTGTGTTGCTATGGGGGTGATGTAGTAACCGAGTGTGTCTCTATGGAGTGATGTAGAAAACGAGTGTGTCTCCATGGGGGTGATGTAGTAACCGAGTGTGTCGATATGGGGGTGATGTAGTAACCGAGTGTGTCTCTATGAGGGTGATGTAGTAACCGAGTGTGTCGATATGGGGGTGATGTAGTAACCGAGTGTGTCTCTTTGGGTATGATGTAGTAACCGAGTGTGTCTCTATGAGGGTGATGTAGTAACCGAGTGTGTCGATATGGGGGTGATGTAGTAACCGAGTGTGTCTGTATGTGGGTGATGTAGTAACCGAGTGTGTCTCTATGAGGGTGATGTAGTAACCGAGTGTGTCGATATGGGGGTGATGTAGTAACCGAGTGTGTCTCTATGAGGGTGATGTAGTAACCGAGTGTGTCTCTATGAGGGTGATGTAGTAACCGAGTGTGTCGACATGGGGGTGATGTAGTAACCGAGTGTGTCTGTATGTGGGTGATGTAGTAACCGAGTGTGTCTCTATGGGGTGATGTAGTAACCGAGTGTGTCTCCATGAGGGTGATGTAGTAACCGAGTGTGTCGCTATGGGGGTGATGTAGTAACCGAGTGTGTCGCTATGGGGGTGATGTAGTAACCGAGTGTGTCTCTATGAGGGTGATGTAGTAACCGAGTGTGTCGCTATGAGGGTGATGTAGTAACCGAGTGTGTCTCTATGTGGGCGAAGTGGTAACCGAGTGTGTCTCCATGGGGGTGATGTAGTAACCGAATGTATCGCTATGGGGGTGATGTAGTAACCGAGTGTGTCTCAATGGGGTGATGTAGTAACCGAGTGTATCGCTATGGGGGTGATGTAGTAACCGAGTGTGTCTCTATGGGGGTGATGTAGTAACCGAGTGTGTCGCTATGGGGGTGATGTAGTAACCGAGTGTGTCTCTATGCGGGTGATGTAGTAACCGAGTGTGTCGCTATGGGGGTGATTTAGTAACCGAGTGTGTCGCTATGTGGGTGATGTAGTAACCGAGTGTGTCGCTATGGGGGTGATGAAGTAACCGAGTGTGTCTCTATGGGGGTGATGTAGTAACCGAGTGTGTCGCTATGTGGGTGATGAACTAACCGAGTGTGTCGCTATGGTGGTGATGTAGTAACCGAGTGTGTCGCTATGGAGGTGATGTAGTAACCGAGTGTGTCTCTATGGGGGTGATGTAGTTACCGACTGTGTCGCTATGGAGGTGATGTAGTAACCGAGTGTGTCTCTATGGGGTGATGTAGAAAACGAGTGTGTCTCCATGGGGGTGATGTAGTAACCGAGTGTGTCTCTATGGGGGTGATGTAGTAACCGAGTGTGTCTCTATGGGGGTGATGTAGTAACCGAGTGTGTCTCTATGGGGGTGATGTAGTAACCGAGTGTGTCGCTATGTGGGTGATGAACTAACCGAGTGTGTCGCTATGGTGGTGATGTAGTAACCGAGTGTGTCGCTATGGAGGTGATGTAGTAACCGAGTGTGTCTCTATGGGGGTGATGTAGTAACCGACTGTGTCGCTATGGAGGTGATGTAGTAACCGAGTGTGTCTCTATGGGATGATGTAGAAAACGAGTGTGTCTCCATGGGGTGATGTAGTAACCGAGTGTGTCTCTATGGGGGTGATGTAGTAACCGAGTGTGTCTCTATGGGGGTGATGTAGTAACCGAGTGTGTCGCTATGTGGGTGATGTAGTAACCGAGTGTGTCGCTATGGGGGTGATGTAGTAACCGAGTGTGTCTCTATGGGGGTGATGTAGTAACCGAGTGTGTCGCTATGGGGGTGATGTAGTAACCGAGTGTGTCGCTATGGGGGTGATGTAGTAACCGAGTATGTCTCTATGGGGTGATGTAGAAAACGAGTGTGTCTCCATGGGGGTGATGTAGTAACCGAGTGTGTCGCTATGGGGGTGATGTAGTAACCGAGTGTGTCGATATGGGGGTGATGTAGTAACCGAGTGTGTCGCTATGGAGGTGATGTAGTAACCGAGTGTGTCGCTATGGGGGTGATGTAGTAACCGAGTATGTCTCTATGGGGTGATGTAGAAAACGAGTGTGTCTCCATGGGGGTGATGTAGTAACCGAGTGTGTCGCTATGGGGGTGATGTAGTAACCGAGTGTGTCTCTATGGGGTGATGTAGAAAACGAGTGTGTCTCTGTGGGGGTGATATAGTAACCGAGTGTGTCTCTATGGGGTGATGTAGAAAACGAGTGTGTCTCCATGGGGGTGATGTAGCAACCGAGTGTGTGGCTGTTAGGGTGATGTCCGAACCGAGTGTGTCCCTATGGGGGTGATGTAGAAAACGAGTGTGTCTCCATGGGGGTGATGTAGTAACCGAGTGTGTCTCTATGAGGGTGATGTAGTAACCGAGTGTGTCGATATGGGGGTGATGTAGTAACCGAGTGTGTCTGTATGTGGGTGATGTAGTAACCGAGTGTGTCGCTATGGGGGTGATGTAGTAACCGAGTGTGTCTCAATGGGGGTGATGTAGTAACCAAGTGTGTCGCTATGGGGGTGATGTAGTAATCGAGTGTGTCTCTATGAGGGTGATGTAGTAACCGAGTGTGTTGCTGTGAGGGTGATGTAGTAACCGAGTGTGTCGCAATGGGGGTGATGTAGTAACCGAGTGTGTCGCTATGGGGGTGATGTAGTAACCGAGTGTGTCTCCATTGGGGTGATGTAGTAACCGAGTGTGTCTCTATGGGGTGATGTAGTAACCGAGTGTGTCGCTATGGCGGTGATGTAGTAACCGAGTGTATCGCTATGGGTGTGATGTAGTAACCGAGTGTGTCTCTATGAGGGTGATGTAGTAACCGAGTGTGTCTCTATGAGGGTGATGTAGTAACCGAGTGTGTCGCTATGGGGGTGATGTAGTAACCGAGTGTGTCTCTAAGGGGGTGATGTAGTAACCGAGTGTGTCTGTATGGGGGTGATGTACTAACCGAGTGTGTCGCTATGGGGGTGATGTAGGAACCGAGTGTGTCGCTATGGGAGTGATGAAGTAACCGAGTGTGTCTCGATGGGGGTGATGTAGCAACCGAGTGTGTCTGTATGGGGGTGATGTTGTAACCGAGTGTTTCTCTATGAGGGTGATGTAGTAACCGAGTGTGTCTCTATGGGAGTGATGTAGTAACCGAGTGTGTCGCTATGGGGGTGATGTAGTAACCGAGTGTGTCTCTATGAGGGTGATGTAGTAACCGAGTGTGTCTCTATGGGAGTGATGTAGTAACCGAGTGTGTCACTATGGGGGTGATGTAGTCACCGAGTGTGTCTCTATGAGGGTGATGTAGTAACCGAGTGTGTCTCTATGGGGGTGATGTAGTAACCGAGTGTGTCTCAATGGGGGTGAT
The DNA here is from genome assembly GCF_047496885.1 of Scyliorhinus torazame. Taxonomy (NCBI): domain Eukaryota; kingdom Metazoa; phylum Chordata; class Chondrichthyes; order Carcharhiniformes; family Scyliorhinidae; genus Scyliorhinus; species Scyliorhinus torazame. The sequence goes on from NW_027308225.1 coordinate 43,731, forward strand.
GTAGTAACCGAGTGTGTCTCTATGGGGGTGATGTAGTAACCTAGTGTGTCGCTATGGGGGTGATGTAGTAACCGAGTGTGTCTGTATGGGGGTGATGTAGCAACTGAGTGTGTCTGTATGGGGGTGATGTAGTAACCGAGTGTGTCGCTATGGGGGTGATGTAGTAACCGAGTGTGTCTGTATGGGGGTGATGTAGTAACCGAGTGTGTCGCTATGGGGGTAATGTAGTAACCGAGTGTGTCGCTATGGGGGTGATGTAGCAAGCGAGTGTGTCTGTATGGGGGTGATGTAGTAACCGAGTGTGTCTCTATGTGGGTGATGTGGTAACCGAGTGTGTCGCTATGGGGGTGATGTGGTAACCGAGTGTGTCGCTATGGGGGTGATGTAGTAACCGAGTGTGTCTCTATGGGGGTGATGTAGTAACCGAGTGTGTCGCTATGGGGGTGATGTAGTAACCGAGTGTGTCGCTATGGGGGTGATGTAGTAACCGAGTGTGTCGCTATGGGGGTGATGTAGTAACCGAGTGTGTCTCAATGGGGGTGATGTAGTAACCGAGTGTGTCGCTATGGGGGTGATGTAGTAACCGAGTGTGTCTCTATGAGGGTGATGTAGTAACCGAGTGTGTTGCTGTGAGGGTGATGTAGTAACCGAGTGTGTCTCTATGGGGTGATGTAGTAACCGAGTGTGTCGCTATGAGGGTGATGTAGTAACCGAGTGTGTCTCTATGGGGGTGATGTAGTAACCGAGTGTGTCTCCATGGGGGTGATGTAGTAACCGAGTGTGTCTCTATGAGGGTGATGTAGTAACCGAGTGTGTCTCTATGGGGGTGATGTAGCAACCGAGTGTGTCTCAATGGGGGTGATGTAGTAACCGAGTGTGTCTCTATGGGGGAGATGTAGTAACCGAGTGTGTCGCTATGGGGGTGATGTAGTAACCGAGTGTGTCTGTATGGGGGTGATGTAGTAACCGAGTGTGTCTCTATGGGGTGATGTAGTAACCGAGTGTGTCGCTATGGCGGTGATGTAGTAACCGAGTGTGTCGCTATGGGGGTGATGTAGTAACCGAGTGTGTCTCTATGGGGATGATGTAGTAACCGAGTGTGTCGCTATGGGGGTGATGTAGTAACCGAGTGTGTCGCTATGGGGGTGATGTAGTAACCGAGTGTGTCGCTATGGGGGTGATGTAGTAACCGAGTGTGTCTTTATGGGGTGATGTAGAAAACGAGTGTGTCTCCATGGGGGTGATGTAGTAACCGAGTGTGTCTCTATGGGGGTGATGTAGTAACCGAGTGTGTTGCTATGGGGGTGATGTGGTAACCGAGTGTGTCTCTATGGAGTGATGTAGAAAACGAGTGTGGCTCCATGGGGGTGATGTAGAAAACGAGTGTGTCTCTATGGGGGTGATGTAGTAACCGAGTGTGTCTCTATGGGGGTGATGTAGAAAACGAGTGTGTCTCCATGGGGGTGATGTAGTAACCGAGTGTGTCGATATGGGGGTGATGTAGTAACCGAGTGTGTCTCTATGAGGGTGATGTAGTAACCGAGTGTGTCGATATGGGGGTGATGTAGTAACCGAGTGTGTCTGTATGTGGGTGATGTAGTAACCGAGTGTGTCTCTATGAGGGTGGTGTAGTAACCGAATGTGTCGATATGGGGGTGATGTAGTAACCGAGTGTGTCTCTATGGGGGTGATGTAGTAACCGAGTGTGTCTCTATGAGGGTAATGTAGTAACCGAGTGTGTCTCTATGAGGGTGATGTAGTAACCGAGTGTGTCGATATGGGGGTGATGTAGTAACCGAGTGTGTCTGTATGTGGGTGATGTAGTAACCGAGTGTGTCTCTATGGGGTGATGTAGTAACCGAGTGTGTCTCTATGAGGGTGATGTAGTAACCGAGTGTGTCGCTATGGGGGTGATGTAGTAACCGAGTGTGTCTCTATGTGGGCGAAGTGGTAACCGAGTGTATCGCTATGGGGGTGATGTAGTAACCGAGTGTGTCTCAATGGGGTGATGTAGTAACCGAGTGTATCGCTATGGGGGTGATGTAGTAACCGAGTGTGTCTCTATGGGGGTGATGTAGTAACCGAGTGTGTCGCTATGGGGGTGATGTAGTAACCGAGTGTGTCTCTATGCGGGTGATGTAGTAACCGAGTGTGTCGCTATGGGGGTGATGTAGTAACCGAGTGTGTCGCTATGTGGGTGATGTAGTAACCGAGCGTGTCGCTATGGGGGTGATGTAGTAACCGAGTGTTTCTCTATGGGGGTGATGTAGTAACCGAGTGTGTCGCTATGTGGGTGATGAAGTAACCGAGTGTGTCGCTATGGTGGTGATGTAGTAACCGAGTGTGTCGCTATGGAGGTGATGAAGTAACCGAGTGTGTCTCTATGGGGGTGATGTAGTAACCAAGTGTGTCGCTATGGGGCTGATGTAGTAACCGAGTGTGTCGCTATGGGGGTGATGTAGTAACCGAGTGTGTCGCTATGGGGGTGATGTAGTAACCGAGTGTATCGCTATGGGGGTGATGTAGTAACCGAGTGTGTCTCAATGGGGTGATGTAGTAACCGAGTGTATCGCTATGGGGGTGATGTAGTAACCGAGTGTGTCTCTATGGGGGTGATGTAGTAACCGAGTGTGTCTCTATGCGGGTGATGTAGTAACCGAGTGTGTCGCTATGTGGGTGATGTAGTAACCGAGCGTGTCGCTATGGGGGTGATGTAGTAACCGAGTGTGTCTCTATGGGGGTGATGTAGTAACCGAGTGTGTCGCTATGTGGGTGATGAAGTAACCGAGTGTGTCTCTATGGGGGTGATGTAGTAACCGAGTGTGTCTCTATGCGGGTGATGTAGTAACCGAGTGTGTCGCTATGGGGGTGATGTAGTAACCGAGTGTGTCTCTATGCGGGTGATGTAGTAACCGAGTGTGTCGCTATGGGGGTGATGTAGTAACCGAGTGTGTCGCTATGTGGGTGATGTAGTAACCGAGCGTGTCTCCATGGGGGTGATGAAGTAACCGAGTGTGTCGCTATGGTGGTGATGTAGTAACCGAGTGTGTCGCTATGGAGGTGATGAAGTAACCGAGTGTGTCTCTATGGGGGTGTTGTAGTAACCGAGTGTGTCGCTATGGGGGTGATGTAGTAACCGAGTGTGTCGCTATGGGGGTGATGTAGTAACCGAGTGTGTCTCTATGGGGGTGATGTAGTAACCGAGTGTGTCGCTATGGTGGTGATGTAGTAACCGAGTGTGTCGCTATGGAGGTGATGAAGTAACCGAGTGTGTCTCTATGGGGGTGATGTAGTAACCGAGTGTGTCGCTATGGGGGTGATGTAGTAACCGAGTGTGTCGCTATGGGGGTGATGTAGTAACCGAGTGTGTCGCTATGGGGGTGATGTAGTAACCGAGTGTGTCTCTATGGGGTGATGTACAAAACGAGTGTGTCTCCATGGGGGTGATGTAGTAACCGAGTGTGTCGCTATGGGGGTGATGTAGTAACCGAGTGTGTCTCTATGGGGTGATGTAGAAAACGAGTGTGTCTCCATGGGGGTGATGTAGCAACCGAGTGTGTGGCTGTGAGGGTGATGTCGGAACCGAGTGTGTCTCTATGGGGGTGATGTAGAAAACGAGTGTGTCTGTATGTGGGTGATGTAGTAACCGAGTGTTTCTCTATGAGGGTGATGTAGGAACCGAGTGTGTCTGTAAGGGGGTGATGTAGTAACCGAGTGTGTCTCTATGGGGGTGATGTAGTAACCGAGTGTGTCTCTATGGGGTGATGAAGTAACCGAGTGTGTCTCTATGGGGGTGATGTAGTAACCAAGTGTGTCTCTATGTGGGTGATGTGGTAACCGAGTGTGTCTCTATGGGGGTGATGTAGTAACCGAGTGTGTCGCTATGGGGGTGATGTAGTAACCGAGTGTGTCTCAATGGGGGTGATGTTGTAACCGAGTGTGTCGCTATGGGGGTGATGTAGTAACCGAGTGTGTCTCTATGAGGGTGATGTAGTAACCGAGTGTGTTGCTGTGAGGGTGATGTAGTAACCGAGTGTGTCTCTATGGGTGTGATGTAGTAACCGAGTGTGTCTCTATGGGGGTGATGTAGGAACCGAGAGTGTCTCTATGAGGGTGATGTAGTAACCGAGTGTGTCTCTTTGGGGTGATGTAGTGACCGAGTGTGTCGCTATGAGGGTGATGTAGTAACCGAGTGTTTCTCTATGGGGGTGATGTAGTAACCGAGTGTGTCTCCATGGGGGTGATGTAGTAACCGAGTGTGTCTCTATGAGGGTGATGTAGTAACCGAGTGTGTCGATATGGGGGTGATGTAGTAACCGAGTGTGTCTCTATGGGGGTGATGTAGTAACCGAGTGTGTCTCAATGGGGGTGATGTAGTAACCGAGTGTGTCTCTATTGGGGTGATGTAGTAACCGAGTTTGTCGCTTTGGGGGTGATGTAGTAACCGAGTGTGTCTGTATGGGGGTGATGTAGTAACCGAGTGTGTCTCTATGGGGTGATGTAGTAACCGAGTGTGTCGCTATGGCGGTGATGTAGTAACCGAGTGTGTCGCTTTGGTGGTGATGTAGTAACCGAGTGTGTCTCTATGAGGGTGATGTAGTAACCGAGTGTGTCGCTATGGGGGTGATGTAGTAACCGAGTGTGTCGCTCTGGGGGTGATGTAGTAACCGAGTGTGTCGCTATGGGGGTGATGGAGTAACCGAGTGTGTCTCTATGGGGGTGATGTAGCAACCGAGTGTGTCTGTATGGGGGTAATGTAGTAACCGAGTGTTTCTCTATGAGGGTGATGTAGGAACCGAGTGTGTCTGTAAGTGGGTGATGTAGTAACCGAGTGTGTCTCTATGTGGGTGATATGTTAACCGAGTATGTCGCTATGGGGGTGATGTAGTAACCGAGTGTGTCTCTATGGGGGTGATGTAGTAACCGAGTGTGTCGCTATGAGGGTGATCTAGTAACCGAGTGTGTCGCTATGAGGGTGATGTAGTAACCGAGTGGGTTTCTATGGGGGTGATGTAGTAACCGAGTGTGTTGCTATGGGGGTGATGTAGTAACCGAGTGTGTCTCTATGAGGGTGATGTAGTAACCGAGTGTGTCTCTATGGGAGTGATGTAGTAACCGAGTGTGTCGCTATGGGGTTGATGTAGTAACCGAGTGTGTCTCTATGGGGGTGATGTAGTAACCGAGTGTGTCTGTATGGGGGTGATGTAGTAACCGAGTGTGTCTCTGTGGGGGTGATGTAGTAACCGAGTGTGTCTCAATGGGGGTGATGTAGTAACCGTGTGTGTCGCTATGAGGGTGATGTAGTAACCGAGTGTGTCGCTATGAGGGTGATGTAGTAAACGAGTGTGTTGCTATGGGGTGATGTAGTAACCGAGTGTGTCTCTACGGGAGTGATGTAGTAACCGAGTGTGTCGCTATGAGGGTGATGTAGTAACCGAGTGTGTTGCTATGGGATGATGTGTAACCGAGTGTGTCTCTATGGGAGTGATGTAGTAACCGAGTGTGTCGCTATGGGGGTGATGTAGTAACCGAGTGTGTCGCTATGGGGGTGATGTAGTAACCGAGTGTGTCTCTATGGGAGTGATGTAGTAACCGAGTGTGTCTCTATGGGGGTGATGTAGTAACCGAGTGTGTCGCTATGGGGGTGATGTAGTAACCGAGTGTGTCTGTATGGGAGTGATGTAGTAACCGAGTGTGTCTCTATGGGGATGATGTAGTAACCGAGTGTGTCTCTATGGGAGTGATGTAGTAACCGAGTGTGTCGCTATGGGGGTGATGTAGTAACCGAGTGTGTCGCTATGGGGGTGATGTAGTAACCGAGTGTGTCTCTATGGGAGTGATGTAGTAACCGAGTGTGTAGCTATGGGGGTGATGTAGTAACCGAGTGTGTCTCTCTGTGGGTGATGTAGTAACCGAGTGTGTCGCTATGGGGGTGATGTAGTAACCGAGAGTGTCTGTATGGGGGTGATGTAGTAACCGAGTGTGTCTCTGTGGGGGTGATGTAGTAACCGAGTGTGTCTCTATGGGGGTGATGTAGTAACCGTGTGTGTCGCTATGAGGGTGATGTAGTAACCGAGTGTGTCGCTATGAGGGTCATGTAGTAAACGAGTGTGTTGCTATGGGGTGATGTAGTAACCGAGTGTGTCTCTACGGGAGTGATGTAGTAACCGAGTGTGTCGCTATGAGGGTGATGTAGTAACCGAGTGTGTTGCTATGGGATGATGTAGTAACCGAGTGTGTCTCTATGGGAGTGATGTAGTAACCGAGTGTGTCTCTATGGGGGTGATGTAGTAACCGAGTGTGTCTGCATGAGGGTGATGTAGTAACCGAGTGTGTCGCTATGGGGGTGATGTAGTAACCGAGTGTGTCGCTATGGGGGTGATGTAGTAACCGAGTGTGTCTCTATGGGAGTGATGTAGTAACCGAGTGTGTCGCTATGGGGGTGATGTAGTAACCGAGTGTGTCTCTATGGGGGTGATGTAGTAACCGAGAGTGTCTGTATGGGGGTGATGTAGTAACCGAGTGTGTCTCTGTGGGGGTGATGTAGTAACCGAGTGTGTCTCTATGGGGGTGATGTAGTAACCGTGTGTGTCGCTATGAGGGTGATGTAGTAACCGAGTGTGTCGCTATGAGGGTCATGTAGTAAACGAGTGTGTTGCTATGGGGTGATGTAGTAACCGAGTGTGTCTCTACGGGAGTGATGTAGTAACCGAGTGTGTCGCTATGAGGGTGATGTAGTAACCGAGTGTGTTGCTATGGGATGATGTAGTAACCGAGTGTGTCTCTATGGGAGTGATGTAGTAACCGAGTGTGTCTCTATGGGGGTGATGTAGTAACCGAGTGTGTCTGCATGAGGGTGATGTAGTAACCGAGTGTGTCTCTGTGGGGGTGATGTAGTAACCGAATGTTTCTCTATGGGGATGATGTAGTAACCGAGTGTGTCTCTATGGGGGTGATGTAGTAACCGAGTGTGTTGCTATGGGATGATGTAGTAACCGAGTGTGTCTCTATGGGAGTGATGTAGTAACCGAGTGTGTCGCTATGGGGGTGATGTAGTAACCGAGTGTGTCGCTATGGGGGTGATGTAGTAACCGAGTGTGTCTCTATGGGAGTGATGTAGTAACCGAGTGTGTCTCCATGGGGGTGATGTAGTAACCGAGTGTGTCTCTATGGGGTGATGTAGTAACCGAGTGTGTCGCTATGGCGGTGATGTAGTAACCGAGTGTGTCGCTTTGGGGGTGATGTAGTAACCGAGTGTGTCTCTATGAGGGTGATGTAGTAACCGAGTGTGTCGCTATGGGGGTGATGTAGTAACCGAGTGTGTCGCTCTGGGGGTGATGTAGTAACCGAGTGTGTCGCTATGGGGGTGATGGAGTAACCGAGTGTGTCTCTATGGGGGTGATGTAGCAACCGAGTGTGTCTGTATGGGGGTAATGTAGTAACCGAGTGTTTCTCTATGAGGGTGATGTAGGAACCGAGTGTGTCTGTAAGGGGGTGATGTAGTAACCGAGTGTGTCTCTATGTGGGTGATGTGTTAACCGAGTGTGTCGCTATGGGGGTGATGTAGTAACCGAGTGTGTCTCTATGGGGGTGATGTAGTAACCGAGTGTGTCGCTATGAGGGTGATCTAGTAACCGAGTGTGTCGCTATGAGGGTGATGTAGTAACCGAGTGGGTCTCTATGGGGGTGATGTAGTAACCGAGTGTGTTGCTATGGGGGTGATGTAGTAACCGAGTGTGTCTCTATGAGGGTGATGTAGTAACCGAGTGTGTCTCTATGGGAGTGATGTAGTAACCGAGTGTGTCGCTATGGGGGTGATGTAGTAACCGAGTGTGTCTCTGTGGGGGTGATGTAGTAACCGAGTGTGTCTCTATGGGGGTGATGTAGTAACCGTGTGTGTCGCTATGAGGGTGATGTAGTAACCGAGTGTGTCGCTATGAGGGTGATGTAGTAAACGAGTGTGTTGCTATGGGGTGATGTAGTAACCGAGTGTGTCGCTATGAGGGTGATGTAGTAACCGAGTGTGTCTCTACGGGAGTGATGTAGTAACCGAGTGTGTCGCTATGAGGGTGATGTAGTAACCGAGTGTGTTGCTATGGGATGATGTAGTAACCGAGTGTGTCTCTATGGGAGTGATGTAGTAACCGAGTGTGTCGCTATGGGGGTGATGTAGTAACCGAGTGTGTCGCTATGGGGGTGATGTAGTAACCGAGTGTGTCTCTATGGGAGTGATGTAGTAACCGAGTGTGTCTCTATGGGGGTGATGTAGTAACCGAGTGTGTCGCTATGGGGGTGATGTAGTAACCGAGTGTGTCTGTATGGGAGTGATGTAGTAACCGAGTGTGTCTCTATGGGGATGATGTAGTAACCGAGTGTGTCTCTATGGGAGTGATGTAGTAACCGAGTGTGTCGCTATGGGGGTGATGTAGTAACCGAGTGTGTCGCTATGGGGGTGATGTAGTAACCGAGTGTGTCTCTATGGGAGTGATGTAGTAACCGAGTGTGTCGCTATGGGGGTGATGTAGTAACCGAGTGTGTCTCTATGGGGGTGATGTAGTAACCGAGAGTGTCTGTATGGGGGTGATGTAGTAACCGAGTGTGTCTCTGTGGGGGTGATGTAGTAACCGAGTGTGTCTCTATGGGGGTGATGTAGTAACCGTGTGTGTCGCTATGAGGGTGATGTAGTAACCGAGTGTGTCGCTATGAGGGTGATGTAGTAAACGAGTGTGTTGCTATGGGGTGATGTAGTAACCGAGTGTGTCTCTACGGGAGTGATGTAGTAACCGAGTGTGTCGCTATGAGGGTGATGTAGTAACCGAGTGTGTTGCTATGGGATGATGTAGTAACCGAGTGTGTCTCTATGGGAGTGATGTAGTAACCGTGTGTGTCGCTATGAGGGTGATGTAGTAACCGAGTGTGTCGCTATGGGGGTGATGTAGTAACCGTGTGTGTCGCTATGAGGGTGATGTAGTAACCGAGTGTGTCGCTATGAGGGTGATGTAGTAACCGAGTGTGTTGCTATGGGATGATGTAGTAACCGAGTGTGTCTCTATGGGAGTGATGTAGTAACCGAGTGTGTCTCTATGGGGGTGATGTAGTAACCGAGTGTGTCTCTATGGGAGTGATGTAGTAACCGAGTGTGTCTCTATGGGGGTGATGTAGTAACCGAGTGTGTCTCTGTGGGGGTGATGTAGTAACCGAATGTTTCTCTATGGGGATGATGTAGTAACCGAGTGTGTCTCTATGGGGGTGATGTAGTAACCGAGTGTGTTGCTATGGGATGATGTAGTAACCGAGTGTGTCTCTATGGGAGTGATGTAGTAACCGAGTGTGTCGCTATGGGGGTGATGTAGTAACCGAGTGTGTCGCTATGGGGGTGATGTAGTAACCGAGTGTGTCTCTATGGGAGTGATGTGGTAACCGAGTGTGTCTCCATGGGGGTGATGTAGTAACCGAGTGTGTCGCTATGGGGGTGATGTAGTAACCGAGTGTGTCGCTATGAGGGTGATGTAGTAACCGAGTGTGTTGCTATGGGATGATGTAGTAACCGAGTGTGTCTCTATGGGAGTGATGTAGTAACCGAGTGTGTCGCTATGGGGGTGATGTAGTAACCGAGTGTGTCGCTATGGGGGTGATGTAGTAACCGAGTGTGTCTCTATGGGAGTGATGTCGTAACCGAGTGTGTCTCTATGGGGGTGATGTAGTAACCGAGTGTGTCTCTATGGGGGTGATGTAGTAACCGAGTGTGTCTGTATGGGGGTGATGTAGTAACCGAGTGTGTCGCTATGGGGGTGATGTAGTAACCGAGTGTGTCTCTGTGGGGGTGATATAGTAATCGAGTGTGTCTCTATGGGGGTGATGTAGTAACCGAGTGTGTCACTCTGGGGATGATGTAGTAACCGAGTGTGTCTCTATGGTAGTGATGTAGTAACCGAGTGTGTCGCTATGGGGGTGATGTAGTAACCGAGTGTGTCGCTCTGGGGGTGATGTAGTAACCGAGTGTGTCGCTATGGGGGTGATGGAGTAACCGAGTGTGTCTCTATGGGGGTGATGTAGCAACCGAGTGTGTCTGTATGGGGGTAATGTAGTAACCGAGTGTTTCTCTATGAGGGTGATGTAGGAACCGAGTGTGTCTGTAAGTGGGTGATGTAGTAACCGAGTGTGTCTCTATGTGGGTGATATGTTAACCGAGTATGTCGCTATGGGGGTGATGTAGTAACCGAGTGTGTCTCTATGGGGGTGATGTAGTAACCGAGTGTGTCGCTATGAGGGTGATCTAGTAACCGAGTGTGTCGCTATGAGGGTGATGTAGTAACCGAGTGGGTTTCTATGGGGGTGATGTAGTAACCGAGTGTGTTGCAATGGGGGTGATGTAGTAACCGAGTGTGTCTCTATGAGGGTGATGTAGTAACCGAGTGTGTCTCTATGGGAGTGATGTAGTAACCGAGTGTGTCGCTATGGGGGTGATGTAGTAACCGAGTGTGTCTCTATGGGGGTGATGTAGTAACCGAGTGTGTCTGTATGGGGGTGATGTAGTAACCGAGTGTGTCTCTGTGGGGGTGATGTAGTAACCGAGTGTGTCTCAATGGGGGTGATGTAGTAACCGTGTGTGTCGCTATGAGGGTGATGTAGTAACCGAGTGTGTCGCTATGAGGGTGATGTAGTAAACGAGTGTGTTGCTATGGGGTGATGTAGTAACCGAGTGTGTCTCTACGGGAGTGATGTAGTAACCGAGTGTGTCGCTATGAGGGTGATGTAGTAACCGAGTGTGTTGCTATGGGATGATGTGTAACCGAGTGTGTCTCTATGGGAGTGATGTAGTAACCGAGTGTGTCGCTATGGGGGTGATGTAGTAACCGAGTGTGTCGCTATGGGGGTGATGTAGTAACCGAGTGTGTCTCTATGGGAGTGATGTAGTAACCAAGTGTGTCTCTATGGGGATGATGTAGTAACCGAGTGTGTCGCTATGGGGGTGATGTAGTAACCGAGTGTGTCTGTATGGGAGTGATGTAGTAACCGAGTGTGTCTCTATGGGGATGATGTAGTAACCGAGTGTGTCTCTATGGGAGTGATGTAGTAACCGAGTGTGTCGCTATGGGGGTGATGTAGTAACCGAGTGTGTCGCTATGGGGGTGATGTAGTAACCGAGTGTGTCTCTATGGGAGTGATGTAGTAACCGAGTGTGTAGCTATGGGGGTGATGTAGTAACCGAGTGTGTCTCTATGTGGGTGATGTAGTAACCGAGAGTGTCTGTATGGGGGTGATGTAGTAACCGAGTGTGTCTCTGTGGGGGTGATGTAGTAACCGAGTGTGTCTCTATGGGGGTGATGTAGTAACCGTGTGTGTCGCTATGAGGGTGATGTAGTAACCGAGTGTGTCGCTATGAGGGTCATGTAGTAAACGAGTGTGTTGCTATGGGGTGATGTAGTAACCGAGTGTGTCTCTACGGGAGTGATGTAGTAACCGAGTGTGTCGCTATGAGGGTGATGTAGTAACCGAGTGTGTTGCTATGGGATGATGTAGTAACCGAGTGTGTCTCTATGGGAGTGATGTAGTAACCGAGTGTGTCTCTATGGGGGTGATGTAGTAACCGAGTGTGTCTGCATGAGGGTGATGTAGTAACCGAGTGTGTCGCTATGGGGGTGATGTAGTAACCGAGTGTGTCGCTATGGGGGTGATGTAGTAACCGAGTGTGTCTCTATGGGAGTGATGTAGTAACCGAGTGTGTCGCTATGGGGGTGATGTAGTAACCGAGTGTGTCTCTATGGGGGTGATGTAGTAACCGAGAGTGTCTGTATGGGGGTGATGTAGTAACCGAGTGTGTCTCTGTGGGGGTGATGTAGTAACCGAGTGTGTCTCTATGGGGGTGATGTAGTAACCGTGTGTGTCGCTATGAGGGTGATGTAGTAACCGAGTGTGTCGCTATGAGGGTCATGTAGTAAACGAGTGTGTTGCTATGGGGTGATGTAGTAACCGAGTGTGTCTCTACGGGAGTGATGTAGTACCCGAGTGTGTCGCTATGAGGGTGATGTAGTAACCGAGTGTGTTGCTATGGGATGATGTAGTAACCGAGTGTGTCTCTATGGGAGTGATGTAGTAACCGAGTGTGTCTCTATGGGGGTGATGTAGTAACCGAGTGTGTCTGCATGAGGGTGATGTAGTAACCGAGTGTGTCTCTGTGGGGGTGATGTAGTAACCGAATGTTTCTCTATGGGGATGATGTAGTAACCGAGTGTGTCTCTATGGGGGTGATGTAGTAACCGAGTGTGTTGCTATGGGATGATGTAGTAACCGAGTGTGTCTCTATGGGAGTGATGTAGTAACCGAGTGTGTCGCTATGGGGGTGATGTAGTAACCGAGTGTGTCGCTATGGGGGTGATGTAGTAACCGAGTGTGTCTCTATGGGAGTGATGTAGTAACCGAGTGTGTCTCCATGGGGGTGATGTAGTAACCGAGTGTGTCTCTATGGGGTGATGTAGTAACCGAGTGTCTCGGTATGGCGGTGATGTAGTAACCGAGTGTGTCGCTTTGGGGGTGATGTAGTAACCGAGTGTGTCTCTATGAGGGTGATGTAGTAACCGAGTGTGTCGCTATGGGGGTGATGTAGTAACCGAGTGTGTCGCTCTGGGGGTGATGTAGTAACCGAGTGTGTCGCTATGGGGGTGATGGAGTAACCGAGTGTGTCTCTATGGGGGTGATGTAGCAACCGAGTGTGTCTGTATGGGGGTAATGTAGTAACCGAGTGTTTCTCTATGAGGGTGATGTAGGAACCGAGTGTGTCTGTAAGGGGGTGATGTAGTAACCGAGTGTGTCTCTATGTGGGTGATGTGTTAACCGAGTGTGTCGCTATGGGGGTGATGTAGTAACCGAGTGTGTCTCTATGGGGGTGATGTAGTAACCGAGTGTGTCGCTATGAGGGTGATCTAGTAACCGAGTGTGTCGCTATGAGGGTGATGTAGTAACCGAGTGGGTTTCTATGGGGGTGATGTAGTAACCGAGTGTGTTGCTATGGGGGTGATGTAGTAACCGAGTGTGTCTCTATGAGGGTGATGTAGTAACCGAGTGTGTCTCTATGGGAGTGATGTAGTAACCGAGTGTGTCGCTATGGGGGTGATGTAGTAACCGAGTGTGTCTCTGTGGGGGTGATGTAGTAACCGAGTGTGTCTCTATGGGGGTGATGTAGTAACCGTGTGTGTCGCTATGAGGGTGATGTAGTAACCGAGTGTGTCGCTATGAGGGTGATGTAGTAAACGAGTGTGTTGCTATGGGGTGATGTAGTAACCGAGTGTGTCGCTATGAGGGTGATGTAGTAACCGAGTGTGTCTCTACGGGAGTGATGTAGTAACCGAGTGTGTCGCTATGAGGGTGATGTAGTAACCGAGTGTGTTGCTATGGGATGATGTAGTAACCGAGTGTGTCTCTATGGGAGTGATGTAGTAACCGAGTGTGTCGCTATGGGGGTGATGTAGTAACCGAGTGTGTCGCTATGGGGGTGATGTAGTAACCGAGTGTGTCTCTATGGGAGTGATGTAGTAACCGAGTGTGTCTCTATGGGGGTGATGTAGTAACCGAGTGTGTCGCTATGGGGGTGATGTAGTAACCGAGTGTGTCTGTATGGGAGTGATGTAGTAACCGAGTGTGTCTCTATGGGGATGATGTAGTAACCGAGTGTGTCTCTATGGGAGTGATGTAGTAACCGAGTGTGTCGCTATGGGGGTGATGTAGTAACCGAGTGTGTCGCTATGGGGGTGATGTAGTAACCGAGTGTGTCTCTATGGGAGTGATGTAGTAACCGAGTGTGTCGCTATGGGGGTGATGTAGTAACCGAGTGTGTCTCTATGGGGGTGATGTAGTAACCGAGAGTGTCTGTATGGGGGTGATGTAGTAACCGAGTGTGTCTCTGTGGGGGTGATGTAGTAACCGAGTGTGTCTCTATGGGGGTGATGTAGTAACCGTGTGTGTCGCTATGAGGGGGATGTAGTAACCGAGTGTGTCGCTATGAGGGTGATGTAGTAAACGAGTGTGTTGCTATGGGGTGATGTAGTAACCGAGTGTGTCTCTACGGGAGTGATGTAGTAACCGAGTGTGTCGCTATGAGGGTGATGTAGTAACCGAATGTGTTGCTATGGGATGATGTAGTAACCGAGTGTGTCTCTATGGGAGTGATGTAGTAACCGAGTGTGTCTCTATGGGGGTGATGTAGTAACCCAGTGTGTCTGCATGAGGGTGATGTAGTAACCGAGTGTGTCTCTATGGGGGTGATGTAGTAACCGTGTGTGTCGCTATGAGGGTGATGTAGTAACCGAGTGTGTCGCTATGAGGGTGATGTAGTAACCGAGTGTGTTGCTATGGGATGATGTAGTAACCGAGTGTGTCTCTATGGGAGTGATGTAGTAACCGAGTGTGTCTCTATGGGGGTGATGTAGTAACCGAGTGTGTCTCTATGGGAGTGATGTAGTAACCGAGTGTGTCTCTATGGGGGTGATGTAGTAACCGAGTGTGTCTCTGTGGGGGTGATGTAGTAACCGAATGTTTCTCTATGGGGATGATGTAGTAACCGAGTGTGTCTCTATGGGGGTGATGTAGTAACCGAGTGTGTTGCTATGGGATGATGTAGTAACCGAGTGTGTCTCTATGGGAGTGATGTAGTAACCGAGTGTGTCGCTATGGGGGTGATGTAGTAACCGAGTGTGTCGCTATGGGGGTGATGTAGTAACCGAGTGTGTCTCTATGGGAGTGATGTAGTAACCGAGTGTGTCTCCATGGGGGTGATGTAGTAACCGAGTGTGTCGCTATGGGGGTGATGTAGTAACCGAGTGTGTCGCTATGAGGGTGATGTAGTAACCGAGTGTGTTGCTATGGGATGATGTAGTAACCGAGTGTGTCTCTATGGGAGTGATGTAGTAACCGAGTGTGTCGCTATGGGGGTGATGTAGTAACCGAGTGTGTCGCTATGGGGGTGATGTAGTAACCGAGTGTGTCTCTATGGGAGTGATGTAGTAACCGAGTGTGTCTCTATGGGGGTGATGTAGTAACCGAGTGTGTCTCTATGGGGGTGATGTAGTAACCGAGTGTGTCTGTATGGGGGTGATGTAGTAACCGAGTGTGTCGCTATGGGGGTGATGTAGTAACCGAGTGTGTCTCTGTGGGGGTGATATAGTAATCGAGTGTGTCTCTATGGGGGTGATGTAGTAACCGAGTGTGTCACTCTGGGGATGATGTAGTAACCGAGTGTGTCTCTATGGGAGTGATGTAGTAACCGAGTGTGTCTCTATGGGGGTGATGTAGTAACCGCGTGTGTCTCTATGGGGGTGATGTAGTAACCGAGTGTGTCTCTATGGGGGTGATGTAGTAACCGAGTGTGTCTATCTGGCAATGATGTAGTAACCGAGTGTGTCTCTATGGGAGTTATGTAGTAAACGAGTGTGTCTCTATGGGGGTGATGTAGTAACCGAGTGTGTCTCTATGGGGGTGATGTAGTAACCGAGTGTGTCTGCATGAGGGTGATGTAGTAACCGAGTGTGTCTCTATGGGGGTGATGTAGTAACCGAGTGTGTCTCTGTGGGGGTGATGTAGTAACCGAGTGTGTCTCTATGGGGATGATGTAGTAACCGAGTGTGTCTCTATGGGGGTGATGTAGTAACCGAGTGTGTCTCTGTGGGGGTGATGTAGTAACCGAGTGTGTCTCAATGGGGGTGATGTAGTAATCAAGTGTGTCTCTATGGGGGTGATGTAGTAACCGAGTGTGTCTCTGTGGGGGTGATGTAGTAACCGAGTGTGTCGCTATGGGGGTGATGTAGTAACCGAGTGTGTCTGTATGGGAGTGATGTAGTAACCGAGTGTGTCTCTATGGGGATGATGTAGTAACCAATTGTGTCTCTATGGGAGTGATGTAGTAACCGAGTGTGTCGCTATGGGGGTGATGTAGTAACCGAGTGTGTCGCTATGGGGGTGATGGAGTAACCGAGTGTGTCTCTATGGGAGTGATGTAGTAACCGAGTGTGTCGCTATGGGGGTGATGTAGTAACCGAGTGTGTCTCTATGGGGGTGATGTAGTAACCGAGTGTGTCTGTATGGGGGTGATGTAGTAACCGAGTGTGTCTCTGTGGGGGTGATGTAGTAACCGAGTGTGTCTCTATGGGGGTGATGTAATAACCGTGTGTGTCGCTATGAGGGTGATGTAGTAACCGAGTGTGTCGCTATGAGGGTGATGTAGTAAACGAGTGTGTTGCTATGGGGTGATGTAGTAACCGAATGTGTCTCTACGGGAGTGATGTAGTAACCGAGTGTGTCGCTATGAGGGTGATGTAGTAACCGAGTGTGTTGCTATGGGATGATGTAGTAACCGAGTGTGTCTCTATGGGAGTGATGTAGTAACCGAGGGTGTCGCTATGGGGGTGATGTAGTAACCGAGTGTGTCTCTATGGGGGTGATGTAGTAACCGAGTGTGTCGCTATGGGGGTGATGTAGTAACCGAGTGTGTCGCTATGAGGGTGATGTAGTAACCGAGTGTGTTGCTATGGGATGATGTAGTAACCGAGTGTGTCTCTATGGGAGTGATGTAGTAACCGAGTGTGTCGCTATGGGGGTGATGTAGTAACCGAGTGTGTCGCTATGGGGGTGATGTAGTAACCGAGTGTGTCTCTATGGGAGTGATGTAGTAACCGAGTGTGTCTCTATGGGGGTGATGTAGTAACCGAGTGTGTCTCTATGGGGGTGATGTATTAACCGAGTGTGTCTGTATGGGGGTGATGTAGTAACCGAGTGTGTCGCTATGGGGGTGATGTAGTAACCGAGTGTGTCTCTGTGGGGGTGATATAGTAATCGAGTGTGTCTCTATGGGGGTGATGTAGTAACCGAGTGTGTCACTCTGGGGATGATGTAGTAACCGAGTGTGTCTCTATGGGAGTGATGTAGTAACCGAGTGTGTCTCTATGGGGGTGATGTAGTAACCGAGTGTGTCTCTATGGGGGTGATGTAGTAACCGAGTGTGTCTCTATGGGGGTGATGTAGTAACCGAGTGTGTCTCTATGGGAGTTATGTAGTAAACGAGTGTGTCTCTATGGGGGTGATGTAGTAACCGAGTGTGTCTCTATGGGGGTGATGTAGTAACCGAGTGTGTCTGCATGAGGGTGATGTAGTAACCGAGTGTGTCTCTGTGGGGGTGATGTAGTAACCGAGTGTGTCTCTATGGGGATGATGTAGTAACCGAGTGTGTCTCTATCGGGGTGATGTAGTAACCGAGTGTGTCTCTGTGGGGGTGATGTAGTAACCGAGCGTGTCTCAATGGGGGTGATGTAGTAATCGAGTGTGTCTCTATGGGGGTGATGTAGTAACCGAGTGTGTCTCTGTGGGGGTGATGTAGTAACCGAGTGTGTCTCTGTAGGGGTGATGTAGTAACCGAGTGTGTCTATATGGGGGTGATGTAGTAACCGAGTGTGTCTCTATGGGGGTGATGTAGTAACCGAGTGTGTCTCTGTGGGGGTGATGTAGTAACCGAGTGTGTCTCTGTGGGGGTGATGTAGTCACCGAGTGTGTCTCTGTGGGGGTGATGTAGTAACCGAGTGTGTCTCTATGGTGGTGATGTAGTAACCGAGTGTGTCTCTATGGGGGTGATGTAGTTACCTAGTGTGTCTCTATGGGGGTGATGTAGTAACCGAGTGTGTCTCTGTGGGGGTGATATAGTAACCGAGTGTGTCTCTATGGGGGTGATGTAGTAACCGAGTGTGTCTCTATGGGGGTGATGTAGTAACCGAGTGTGTCTCTATGGGGGTGATGTAGTAACCGAGTGTGTCTCTATGGGGGTGATGGAGTAACCGAGTGTGTCTCTATGGGGGTGATGTAGTAACCGAGTGTGTCTCTGTGGGGGTGATGTAGTAACCGAGTGTGTCTCTGTGGGGGTGATGTAGTAACCGAGTGTGTCTCTGTGGGGGTGATATAGTAACCGAGTGTGTCGCTATGGGGGTGATGTAGTAACCGAGTGTGTCTCTATGAGGGTGATGTAGTAACCGAGTGTGTTGCTGTGAGGGTGATGTAGTAACCGAGTGTGTCTCTACGGGAGTGATGTAGTAACCGAGTGTGTCGCTATGAGGGTGATGTAGTAACCGAGTGTGTTGCTATGGGATGATGTAGTAACCGAGTGTGTCTCTATGGGGGTGATGTAGTAACCGAGTGTGTCTCTATGGGGGTGATGTAGTAACCGAGTGTGTCTCTATGGGGGTGATGGAGTAACCGAGTGTGTCTCTATGGGGGTGATGTAGTAACCGAGTGTGTCTCTGTGGGGGTGATGTAGTAACCGAGTGTGTCTCTGTGGGGGTGATGTAGTAACCGAGTGTGTCTCTGTGGGGGTGATGTAGTAACCGAGTGTGTCTCTATGGGGGTGATGTAGTAACCGAGTGTGTCTCTATGGGGGTGATGTAGTAACCGAGTGTGTCGCTATGGGGGTGATGTAGTAACCGAGTGTGTCTCTATGGGAGTGATGTAGTAACCGAGTGTGTCTCTATGGGGGTGATGTAGTAACCGAGTGTGTCTCTATGGGGGTGATGTAGTAACCGAGTGTGTCTGTATGGGGGTGATGTAGTAACCGAGTGTGTATCTATGGGGGTGATGTAGTAACCGAGTGTGTCTCTGTGGGGGTGATATAGTAATCGAGTGTGTCTCTATGGGGGTGATGTAGTAACCGAGTGTGTCACTCTGGGGATGATGTAGTAACCGAGTGTGTCTCTATGGGAGTGATGTAGTAACCGAGTGTGTCTCTATGGGGGTGATGTAGTAACCGAGTGTGTCTCTATGGGGGTGATGTAGTAACCGAGTGTGTCTCTATGGGGGTGATGTAGTAACCGAGTGTGTCTCTCTGGGGATGATGTAGGAACCGAGTGTGTCTCTATGGGAGTTATGTAGTAAACGAGTGTGTCTCTATGGGGGTGATGTAGTAACCGAGTGTGTCTCTATGGGGGTGATGTAGTAACCGAGTGTGTCTGCATGAGGGTGATGTAGTAACCGAGTGTGTCTCTGTGGGGGTGATGTAGTAACCGAGTGTGTCTCTATGGGGATGATGTAGTAACCGAGTGTGTCTCTATGGGGGTGATGTAGTAACCGAGTGTGTCTCTGTGGGGGTGATGTAGTAACCGAGTGTGTCTCAATGGGGGTGATGTAGTAATCGAGTGTGTCTCTATGGGGGTGATGTAGTAACCGAGTGTGTCTCTGTGGGGGTGATGTAGTAACCGAGTGTGTCTCTGTGGGGGTGATGTAGTAACCGAGTGTGTCTATATGGGGGTGATGTAGTAACCGAGTGTGTCTCTATGGGGGTGATGTAGTAACCGAGTGTGTCTCTGTGGGGGTGATGTAGTAACCGAGTGTGTCTCTGTGGGGGTGATGTAGTCACCGAGTGTGTCTCTGTGGGGGTGATGTAGTAACCGAGTGTGTCTCTATGGTGGTGATGTAGTAACCGAGTGTGTCTCTATGGGGGTGATGTAGTTACCTAGTGTGTCTCTATGGGGGTGATGTAGTAACCGAGTGTGTCTCTGTGGGGGTGATATAGTAACCGAGTGTGTCTCTATGGGGGTGATGTAGTAACTGAGTGTGTCTCTATGGGGGTGATGTAGTAACCGAGTGTGTCTCTATGGGGGTGATGTAGTAACCGAGTGTGTCTCTATGGGGGTGATGTAGTAACCGAGTGTGTCTCTCTGGGGGTGATGTAGTAACCGAGTGTGTCTCTATGGGGGTGATGTAGTAACCGAATGTGTCTCTGTGGGGGTGATGTAGTAACCGAGTGTGTCTCTGTGGGGGTGATGTAGTAACCGAGTGTGTCTCTGTGGGGGTGATATAGTAACCGAGTGTGTCGCTATGGGGGTGATGTAGTAACCGAGTGTGTCTCTATGAGGGTGATGTAGTAAACGAGTGTGTTGCTGTGAGGGTGATGTAGTAACCGAGTGTGTCTCTATGGGGGTGATGTAGTAACCGAGTGTGTCTCTATGGGGGTGATGTAGTTACCTAGTGTGTCTCTATGAGGGTGATGTAGTAACCGAGTGTGTCTCTATGGGGTGATGTAGTGACCGAGTGTGTCGCTATGAGGGTTATGTAGTAACCGAGTGTGTCTCTATGGGGGTGATGTAGTAACCGAGTGTGTCTCCATGGGGGTGATGTAGTAACCGAGTGTGTCTCTATGAGGGTGATGTAGTAACCGAGTGTGTCGATATGGCGGTGATGTAGTAACCGAGTGTGTCTCTATGGGGGTGATGTAGTAACCGAGTGTGTCTCAATGGGGGTGATGTAGTAACCGAGTGTGTCTCTATTGGGGTGATGTAGTAACCGAGTGTGTCGCTTTGGGGGTGATGTAGTAACCGAGTGTGTCTGTATGGGGGTGATGTAGTAACCGAGTGTGTCTCTATGGGGTGATGTAGTAACCGAGTGTGTCGCTATGGCGGTGATGTAGTAACCGAGTGTGTCGCTTTGGGGGTGATGTAGTAACCGAGTGTGTCTCTATGAGGGTTATGTAGTAACCGAGTGTGTCGCTATGGGGATGATGTAGTAACCGAGTGTGTCGCTATGGGGGTGATGTAGTAACCGAGTGTGTCGCTATGGGGGTGATGTAGTAACCGGGTGTGTCTCGATGGGGGTGATGTAGCAACCGAGTGTGTCTGTATGGGGGTAATGTAGTAACCGAGTGTTTCTCTATGAGGGTGATGTAGGAACCGAGTGTGTCTGTAAGGGGGTGATGTAGTAACCGAGTGTGTCTCTATGTGGGTGATGTGTTAACCGGGTGTGTCGCTATGGGGGTGATGTAGTAACCGAGTGTGTCTCTATGGGGGTGATGTAGTAACCGAGTGTGTCGCTATGAGGGAGATCTAGTAACCGAGTGTGTCGCTATGAGGGTGATGTAGTAACCGAGTGGGTCTCTATGGGGGTGATGTAGTAACCGAGTGTGTTGCTGTGGGGGTGATGTAGTAACCGAGTGTGTCTCTATGAGGGTGATGTAGTAACCGAGTGTGTCTCTATGGGAGTGATGTAGTAACCGAGTGTGTCGCTATGGGGGTGATGTAGTAACCTAGTGTGTCTCTATGGGGGTGATGTAGTAACCGAGTGTGTCTGTATGGTGGTGATGTAGTAACCGAGTGTGTCTCTGTGGGGGTGATGTAGTAACCGAGTGTGTCTCTATGGGGGTGATGTAGTAACCGTGTGTGTCGCTATGAGGGTGATGTAGTAACCGAGTGTGTCGCTATGAGGGTGATGTAGTAAACGAGTGTGTTGCTATGGGGTGATGTAGTAACCGAGTGTGTCTCTACGGGAGTGATGTAGTAACCGAGTGTGTCGCTATGAGGTTGATGTAGTAACCGAGTGTGTTGCTATGGGATGATGTAGTAACCGAGTGTGTCTCTATGGGAGTGATGTAGTAACCGAGTGTGTCGCTATGCGGGTGATGTAGTAACCGAGTGTGTCGCTATGGTGGTGATGTAGTAACCGAGTGTGTCTCTATGGGAGTGATGTAGTAACCGAGTGTGTCTCTATGGGGGTGATGTAGTAACCGAGTGTGTCTCTATGGGGGTGATGTAGTAACCGAGTGTGTCTGTATGGGGGTGATGTAGTAACCGAGTGTGTCTGTATGGGGGTGATGTAGTAACCGAGTGTGTCGCTATGGGGGTGATGTAGTAACCGAGTGTGTCTCTGTGGGGGTGATATAGTAATCGAGTGTGTCTCTATGGGGGTGACGTAGTAACCGAGTGTGTCTCTGTGGGGGTGATGTAGCAACCGAGTGTGTCTCTATGCGGGTGATGTAGTAACCGAGTGTGTCTCTATGAGGGTGACGTAGTAACCGAGTGTGTCTCTGTGGGGGTGATGTAGCAACCGAGTGTGTCTCTATGCGGGTGATGTAGTAACCGAGTGTGTCTCTATGGGGGTGATGTAGTAACCGAGTGTGTCTCTATGGGGGTGATGTAGTAACCGAGTGTGTCACTCTGGGGATGATGCAGTAACCGAGTGTGTCTCTATGGGAGTGATGTAGTAACCGAGTGTGTCTCTATGGGGGTGATGTAGTAACCGAGTGTGTCTCTATGGGGGTGATGTAGTAACCGAGTGTGTCTCTATGGGGGTGATGTAGTAACCGAGTGTGTCTCTCTGGGGATGATGTAGTAACCGAGTGTGTCTCTATGGGAGTGATGTAGTAAACGAGTGTGTCTCTATGGGCGTGATGTAGTAACCGAGTGTGTCTCTATGGGGGTGATGTAGTAACCGAGTGTGTCTGCATGAGGGTGATGCAGTAACCGAGTGTGTCTCTGTGGGGGTGATGTAGTAACCGAGTGTGTCTCTATGGGGATGATGTAGTAACCGAGTGTGTCTCTATGGGGGTGATGTAGTAACCGAGTGTGTCTGTATGGGGGTGATGTAGTAACCGAGTGTGTCTCTGTGGGGGTGATGTAGGAACCGAGTGTGTCGCTATGGGGGTGATGTAGTAACCGAGTGTGTCACTATGGGGGTGATGTAGTAACCGAGTGTGTCGCTATGGGGGTGATGTAGTAACCGAGTGTGTCTCTATGGGGGTGATGTAGCAACCGAGTGTGTCTGTATGGGGGTGATGTAGTAACCGAGTGTGTCTCTATGGGGGTTATGTAGTAACCGAGTGTGTCGCTATGAGGTTGATCTACTAACCGAGTGTGTCGCTATGAGGGTGATGTAGTAACCGAGTGTGTTGCTATGGGGGTGATGTAGTAACCGAGTGTGTCTCTATGAGGGTGATGTAGTAACCGAGTGTGTCTCTATGGGAGTGATGTAGTAACCGAGTGTGTCGCTATGGGGGTGATGTAGTAACCGAGTGTGTCTCTATGGGGGTGATGTAGTAACCGAGTGTGTCTGTATGGGGGTGATGTAGTAACCGAGTGTGTCTCTGTGGGGGTGATGTAGTAACCGAGTGTGTCTCTATGGGGGTGATGTAGTAACCGTGTGTGTCGCTATGGGGGTGATGTAGTAACCGAGTGTGTCTCTATGGGGTGATGTAGAAAACGAGTGTGTCTCCATGGGGGTGATGTAGTAACCGAGTGGGTCTCTATGGGGGTGATGTAGTAACCGAGTGTGTTGCTATGGGGGTGATGTAGTAACCGAGTGTGTCTCTATGAGGGTGATGTAGTAACCGAGTGTGTCTCTATGGGAGTGATGTAGTAACCGAGTGTGTCGCTATGGGGGTGATGTAGTAACCGAGTGTGTCTCTATGGGGGTGATGTAGTAACCGAGTGTGTCTGTATGGGGGTGATGTAGTAACCGAGTGTGTCTCTGTGGGGGTGATGTAGTAACCGAGTGTGTCTCTATGGGGGTGATGTAGTAACCGTGTGTGTCGCTATGAGGGTGATGTAGTAACCGAGTGTGTCGCTATGAGGGTGATGTAGTAAACGAGTGTGTTGCTATGGGGTGATGTAGTAACCGAGTGTGTCTCTACGGGAGTGATGTAGTAACCGAGTGTGTCGCTATGAGGGTGATGTAGTAACCGAGTGTGTTGCTATGGGGGTGATGTAGTAACCGAGTGTGTCGCTATGGGGGTGATGTAGTAACCGAGTGTGTCTCTATGGGAGTGATGTAGTAACCGAGTGTGTCTCTATGGGGGTGATGTAGTAACCGAGTGTGTCGCTATGGGGGTGATGTAGGAACCGAGTGTGTCTCTATGAGGGTGATGTAGTAACCGGGTGTGTCGCTATGGGGGTGATGTAGTAACCGAGTGTGTCGCTATGGGGGTGATGTAGTAACCGAGTGTGTCTCTATGGGAGTGATGTAGTAACCGAGTGTGTCTCTATGGGGGTGATGTAGTAACCGAGTGTGTCTCTATGGGGGTGATGTAGTAACCGAGTGTGTCTGTATGGGGGTGATATAGTAACCGAGTGTGTCGCTATGGGGGTGATGTAGTAACCGAGTGTGTCTCTGTGGGGGTGATATAGTAATCGAGTGTGTCTCTATGGGGGTGATGTAGTAACCGAGTGTGTCACTCTGGGGATGATGTAGTAACCGAGTGTGTCTCTATGGGAGTGATGTAGTAACCGAGTGTGTCTCTATGGGGGTGATGTAGTAACCGAGCGTGTCTCTATGGGGGTGATGTAGTAACCGAGTGTGTCTCTATGGGGGTGATGTAGTAACCGAGTGTGTCTCTCTGGGGATGATGTAGTAACCGAGTGTGTCTCTATGGGAGTTATGTAGTAAACGAGTGTGTCTCTATGGGGGTGATGTAGTAACCGAGTGTGTCTCTATGGGGGTGATGTAGTAACCGAGTGTGTCTGCATGAGGGTGATGTAGTAACCGAGTGTGTCTCTGTGGGTGTGATGTAGTAACCGAGTGTGTCTCTATGGGGATGATGTAGTAACTGAGTGTGTCTCTATGGGGGTGATGTAGTAACCGAGTGTGTCTCTGTGGGGGTGATGTAGTAACCGAGTGTGTCTCAATGGGGGTGATGTAGTAACCGAGTGTGTCTCTGTGGGGGTGATGTAGTAACCGAGTGTGTCTCTATGGGGGTGATGTAGTAACCGAGTGTGTCTCTATGGGGGTGATGTAGTTACCGAGTGTGTTTCTATGGGGGTGATGTAGTAACCGAGTGTGTCTCTGTGGGGGTGATATAGTAACCGAGTGTGTCTCTATGGGGGTGATGTAGTAACCGAGTGTGTCTCTATGGGGGTGATGTAGTAACCGAGTGTGTCTCTATGGGGGTGATGTAGTAACCGAGTGTGTCTCTGTGGGGGTGATGTAGTAACCGAGTGTGTCTCTGTGGGGGTGATGTACTAACACAGTGTGTCTCTGTGGGGGTGATATAGTAACCGAGTGTGTCGCTATGGGGGTGATGTAGTAACCGAGTGTGTCTCTATGAGGGTGATGTAGTAACCGAGTGTGTTGCTGTGAGGGTGATGTAGTAACCGAGTGTGTCTCTATGGGGGTGATGTAGTAACCGAGTGTGTCTCTATGGGGGTGATGTAGTAACCTAGTGTGTCTCTATGAGGGTGATGTAGTAAACGAGTGTGTCTCTATGGGGTGATGTAGTGACCGAGTGTGTCGCTATGAGGGTGATGTAGTAACCGAGTGTGTCTCTATGGGGGTGATGTAGTAACCGAGTGTGTCTCCATGGGGGTGATGTAGTAACCGAGTGTGTCTCTATGAGGGTGATGTAGTAACCGAGTGTGTCGATATGGGGGTGATGTAGTAACCAAGTGTGTCTCTATGGGGGTGATGTAGTAACCGAGTGTGTCTCAATGGGGGTGATGTAGTAACCGAGTGTGTCTCTATTGGGGTGATGTAGTAACCGAGTGTGTCGCTTTGGGGGTGATGTAGTAACCGAGTGTGTCTGTATGGGGGTGATGTAGTAACCGAGTGTGTCTCTATGGGGTGATGTAGTAACCGAGTGTGTCGCTATGGCGGTGATGTAGTAACCGAGTGTGTCGCTTTGGGGGTGATGTTGTAACCGAGTGTGTCTCTATGAGGGTGATGTAGTAACCGAGTGTGTCGCTATGGGGGTGATGTAGTAACCGAGTGTGTCGCTATGGGGGTGATGTAGTAACCGAGTGTGTCGCTATGGGGGTGATGTAGTAACCGAGTGTGTCTCTATGGGGGTGATGTAGCAACCGAGTGTGTCTGTATGGGGGTAATGTAGTAACCGAGTGTTTCTCTATGAGGGTGATGTAGGAACCGAGTGTGTCTGTAAGTGGGTGATGTAGTAACCGAGTGTGTCTCCATGGGGGTGATGTAGTAACCGAGTGTGTCTCTATGGGGGTGATGTAGTAACCGAGTGTGTCGCTATGAGGGTGATCTAGTAACCGAGTGTGTCGCTATGAGGGTGATGTAGTAACCGAGTGGGTCTCTATGGGGGTGATGTAGTAACCGAGTGTGTTGCTATGGGGGTGATGTAGTAACCGAGTGTGTCTCTATGAGGGTGATGTAGTAACCGAGTGTGTCTCTATGGGAGTGATGTAGTAACCGAGTGTGTCGCTATGGGGGTGATGTAGTAACCGAGTGAGTCTCTATGGGGGTGATGTAGTAACCGAGTGTGTCTGTATGGGGGTGATGTAGTAACCGAGTGTGTCTCTGTGGGGGTGATGTAGTAACCGAGTGTGTCTCTATGGGGGTGATGTAGTAACCGTGTGTGTCGCTATGAGGGTGATGTAGTAACCGAGTGTGTCGCTATGAGGGTGATGTAGTAAACGAGTGTGTTGCTATGGGGTGATGTAGTAACCGAGTGTGTCTCTACGGGAGTGATGTAGTAACCGAGTGTGTCGCTATGAGGGTGATGTAGTAACCGAGTGTGTTGCTATGGGATGATGTAGTAACCGAGTGTGTCTCTATGGGAGTGATGTAGTAACCGAGTGTGTCGCTATGGGGGTGATGTAGTAACCGAGTGTGTCGCTATGGGGGTGATATAGTAACCGAGTGTGTCTCTATGGGAGTGATGTAGTAAACGAGTGTGTCTCTATGGGGTGATGTAGTAACCGAGTGTGTCTCTATGGGGTGATGTAGTAACCGAGTGTGTCTCTATGGGGTGATGTAGTAACCGAGTGTGTCTCTATGGGGGTGATGTAGTAACCGAGTGTGTCTCTATGGGGGTGATGTAGTAACCGAGTGTGTCTGTATGAGGGTGATGTAGTAACCGAGTGTGTCTGTATGGGGGTGATGTAGTAACCGAGTGTGTCGCTATGGGGGTGATGTAGTAACCGAGTGTGTCGCTATGGGGGTGATGTAGTAACCGAGTGTGTCGCTATGGGGGTGATGTAGTAACCGAGTGTGTCGCTATGGGGGTGATGTAGTAACCGAGTGTGTCTCTATGGGGGTGATGTAGCAACCGAGTGTGTCTGTATGGGGGTAATGTAGTAACCGAGTGTTTCTCTATGAGGGTGATGTAGGAACCGAGTGTGTCTGTAAGTGGGTGATGTAGTAACCGAGTGTGTCTCTATGTGGGTGATGTGTTAACCGGGTGTGTCGCTATGGGGGTGATGTAGTAACCGAGTGTGTCTCTATGGGGGTGATGTAGTAACCGAGTGTGTCGCTATGAGGGTGATCTAGTAACCGAGTGTGTCGCTATGAGGGTGATGTAGTAACCGAGTGGGTCTCTATGGGGGTGATGTAGTAACCGAGTGTGTTGCTATGGGGGTGATGTAGTAACCGAGTGTGTCTCTATGAGGGTGATGTAGTAACCGAGTGTGTCTCTATGGGAGTGATGTAGTAACCGAGTGTGTCGCTATGGGGGTGATGTAGTAACCGAGTGTGTCTCTATGAGGGTGATGTAGTAACCGAGTGTGTCTCTGTGGGGGTGATGTAGTAACCGAGTGTGTCTCTATGGGGGTGATGTAGTAACCGTGTGTGTCGCTATGAGGGTGATGTAGTAACCGAGTGTGTCGCTATGAGGGTGATGTAGTAAACGAGTGTGTTGCTATGGGGTGATGTAGTAACCGAGTGTGTCTCTACGGGAGTGATGTAGTAACCGAGTGTGTCGCTATGAGGGTGATGTAGTAACCGAGTGTGTTGCTATGGGATGATGTAGTAACCGAGTGTGTCTCTATGGGAGTGATGTAGTAACCGAGTGTGTCGCTATGGGGGTGATGTAGTAACCGAGTGTGTCGCTATGGGGGTGATATAGTAACCGAGTGTGTCTCTATGGGAGTGATGTAGTAAACGAGTGTGTCTCTATGGGGTGATGTAGTAACCGAGTGTGTTGCTGTGAGGGTGATGTAGTAACCGAGTGTGTCTCTATGGGGGTGATGTAGTAACCGAGTGTGTCTCTATGGGGGTGATGTAGTAACCTAGTGTGTCTCTATGAGGGTGATGTAGTAAACGAGTGTGTCTCTATGGGGTGATGTAGTGACCGAGTGTGTCGCTATGAGGGTGATGTAGTAACCGAGTGTGTCTCTATGGGGGTGATGTAGTAACCGAGTGTGTCTCCATGGGGGTGATGTAGTAACCGAGTGTGTCTCTATGAGGGTGATGTAGTAACCGAGTGTGTCGATATGGGGGTGATGTAGTAAACGAGTGTGTCTCTATGGGGGTGATGTAGTAACCGAGTGTGTCTCAATGGGGGTGATGTAGTAACCGAGTGTGTCTCTATTGGGGTGATGTAGTAACCGAGTGTGTCGCTTTGGGGGTGATGTAGTAACCGAGTGTGTCTGTATGGGGGTGATGTAGTAACCGAGTGTGTCTCTATGGGGTGATGTAGTAACCGAGTGTGTCGCTATGGCGGTGATGTAGTAACCGAGTGTGTCGCTTTGGGGGTGATGTAGTAACCGAGTGTGTCTCTATGAGGGTGATGTAGTAACCGAGTGTGTCGCTATGGGGGTGATGTAGTAACCGAGTGTGTCGCTATGGGGGTGATGTAGTAACCGAGTGTGTCGCTATGGGGGTGATGTAGTAACCGAGTGTGTCTCTATGGGGGTGATGTAGCAACCGAGTGTGTCTGTATGGGGGTAATGTAGTAACCGAGTGTTTCTCTATGAGGGTGATGTAGGAACCGAGTGTGTCTGTAAGTGGGTGATGTAGTAACCGAGTGTGTCTCTATGTGGGTGATGTGTTAACCGGGTGTGTCGCTATGGGGGTGATGTAGTAACCGAGTGTGTCTCTATGGGGGTGATGTAGTAACCGAGTGTGTCGCTATGAGGGTGATCTAGTAACCGAGTGTGTCGCTATGAGGGTGATGTAGTAACCGAGTGGGTCTCTATGGGGGTGATGTAGTAACCGAGTGTGTTGCTATGGGGGTGATGTAGTAACCGAGTGTGTCTCTATGAGGGTGATGTAGTAACCGAGTGTGTCTCTATGGGAGTGATGTAGTAACCGAGTGTGTCGCTATGGGGGTGATGTAGTAACCGAGTGTGTCTCTATGGGGGTGATGTAGTAACCGAGTGTGTCTGTATGGGGGTAATGTAGTAACCGAGTGTGTCTCTGTGGGGGTGATGTAGTAACCGAGTGTGTCTCTATGGGGGTGATGTAGTAACCGTGTGTGTCGCTATGAGGGTGATGTAGTAACCGAGTGTGTCGCTATGAGGGTGATGTAGTAAACGAGTGTGTTGCTATGGGGTGATGTAGTAACCGAGTGTGTCTCTACGGGAGTGATGTAGTAACCGAGTGTGTCGCTATGAGGGTGATGTAGTAACCGAGTGTGTTGCTATGGGATGATGTAGTAACCGAGTGTGTCTCTATGGGAGTGATGTAGTAACCGAGTGTGTCGCTATGGGGGTGATGTAGTAACCGAGTGTGTCGCTATGGGGGTGATATAGTAACCGAGTGTGTCTCTATGGGAGTGATGTAGTAAACGAGTGTGTCTCTATGGGGTGATGTAGTAACCGAGTGTGTCTCTATGGGGTGATGTAGTAACCGAGTGTGTCTCTATGGGGTGATGTAGTAACCGAGTGTGTCTCTATGGGGGTGATGTAGTAACCGAGTGTGTCTCTATGGGGGTGATGTAGTAACCGAGTGTGTCTGTATGAGGGTGATGTAGTAACCGAGTGTGTCTGTATGGGGGTGATGTAGTAACCGAGTGTGTCGCTATGGGGGTGATGTAGTAACCGAGTGTGTCGCTATGGGGGTGATGTAGTAACCGAGTGTGTCGCTATGGGGGTGATGTAGTAACCGAGTGTGTCGCTATGGGGGTGATGTAGTAACCGAGTGTGTCTCTATGGGGGTGATGTAGCAACCGAGTGTGTCTGTATGGGGGTAATGTAGTAACCGAGTGTTTCTCTATGAGGGTGATGTAGGAACCGAGTGTGTCTGTAAGTGGGTGATGTAGTAACCGAGTGTGTCTCTATGTGGGTGATGTGTTAACCGGGTGTGTCGCTATGGGGGTGATGTAGT
This sequence comes from Scyliorhinus torazame, assembly GCF_047496885.1. Taxonomy (NCBI): domain Eukaryota; kingdom Metazoa; phylum Chordata; class Chondrichthyes; order Carcharhiniformes; family Scyliorhinidae; genus Scyliorhinus; species Scyliorhinus torazame. The sequence goes on from NW_027308225.1 coordinate 73,521, forward strand.
AACCGAGTGTGTCTCTATGGGGGTGATGTAGTAACCGAGTGTGTCGCTATGAGGGTGATCTAGTAACCGAGTGTGTCGCTATGAGGGTGATGTAGTAACCGAGTGGGTCTCTATGGGGGTGATGTAGTAACCGAGTGTGTTGCTATGGGGGTGATGTAGTAACCGAGTGTGTCTCTATGAGGGTGATGTAGTAACCGAGTGTGTCTCTATGGGAGTGATGTAGTAACCGAGTGTGTCGCTATGGGGGTGATGTAGTAACCGAGTGTGTCTCTATGAGGGTGATGTAGTAACCGAGTGTGTCTCTGTGGGGGTGATGTAGTAACCGAGTGTGTCTCTATGGGGGTGATGTAGTAACCGTGTGTGTCGCTATGAGGGTGATGTAGTAACCGAGTGTGTCGCTATGAGGGTGATGTAGTAAACGAGTGTGTTGCTATGGGGTGATGTAGTAACCGAGTGTGTCTCTACGGGAGTGATGTAGTAACCGAGTGTGTCGCTATGAGGGTGATGTAGTAACCGAGTGTGTTGCTATGGGATGATGTAGTAACCGAGTGTGTCTCTATGGGAGTGATGTAGTAACCGAGTGTGTCGCTATGGGGGTGATGTAGTAACCGAGTGTGTCGCTATGGGGGTGATATAGTAACCGAGTGTGTCTCTATGGGAGTGATGTAGTAAACGAGTGTGTCTCTATGGGGTGATGTAGTAACCGAGTGTGTTGCTGTGAGGGTGATGTAGTAACCGAGTGTGTCTCTATGGGGGTGATGTAGTAACCGAGTGTGTCTCTATGGGGGTGATGTAGTAACCTAGTGTGTCTCTATGAGGGTGATGTAGTAAACGAGTGTGTCTCTATGGGGTGATGTAGTGACCGAGTGTGTCGCTATGAGGGTGATGTAGTAACCGAGTGTGTCTCTATGGGGGTGATGTAGTAACCGAGTGTGTCTCCATGGGGGTGATGGAGTAACCGAGTGTGTCTCTATGAGGGTGATGTAGTAACCGAGTGTGTCGATATGGGGGTGATGTAGTAAACGAGTGTGTCTCTATGGGGGTGATGTAGTAACCGAGTGTGTCTCAATGGGGGTGATGTAGTAACCGAGTGTGTCTCTATTGGGGTGATGTAGTAACCGAGTGTGTCGCTTTGGGGGTGATGTAGTAACCGAGTGTGTCTGTATGGGGGTGATGTAGTAACCGAGTGTGTCTCTATGGGGTGATGTAGTAACCGAGTGTGTCGCTATGGCGGTGATGTAGTAACCGAGTGTGTCGCTTTGGGGGTGATGTAGTAACCGAGTGTGTCTCTATGAGGGTGATGTAGTAACCGAGTGTGTCGCTATGGGGGTGATGTAGTAACCGAGTGTGTCGCTATGGGGGTGATGTAGTAACCGAGTGTGTCGCTATGGGGGTGATGTAGTAACCGAGTGTGTCTCTATGGGGGTGATGTAGCAACCGAGTGTGTCTGTATGGGGGTAATGTAGTAACCGAGTGTTTCTCTATGAGGGTGATGTAGGAACCGAGTGTGTCTGTAAGTGGGTGATGTAGTAACCGAGTGTGTCTCTATGTGGGTGATGTGTTAACCGGGTGTGTCGCTATGGGGGTGATGTAGTAACCGAGTGTGTCTCTATGGGGGTGATGTAGTAACCGAGTGTGTCGCTATGAGGGTGATCTAGTAACCGAGTGTGTCGCTATGAGGGTGATGTAGTAACCGAGTGGGTCTCTATGGGGGTGATGTAGTAACCGAGTGTGTTGCTATGGGGGTGATGTAGTAACCGAGTGTGTCTCTATGAGGGTGATGTAGTAACCGAGTGTGTCTCTATGGGAGTGATGTAGTAACCGAGTGTGTCGCTATGGGGGTGATGTAGTAACCGAGTGTGTCTCTATGGGGGTGATGTAGTAACCGAGTGTGTCTGTATGGGGGTAATGTAGTAACCGAGTGTGTCTCTGTGGGGGTGATGTAGTAACCGAGTGTGTCTCTATGGGGGTGATGTAGTAACCGTGTGTGTCGCTATGAGGGTGATGTAGTAACCGAGTGTGTCGCTATGAGGGTGATGTAGTAAACGAGTGTGTTGCTATGGGGTGATGTAGTAACCGAGTGTGTCTCTACGGGAGTGATGTAGTAACCGAGTGTGTCGCTATGAGGGTGATGTAGTAACCGAGTGTGTTGCTATGGGATGATGTAGTAACCGAGTGTGTCGCTATGGGGGTGATGTAGTAACCGAGTGTGTCGCTATGGGGGTGATATAGTAACCGAGTGTGTCTCTATGGGAGTGATGTAGTAAACGAGTGTGTCTCTATGGGGTGATGTAGTAACCGAGTGTGTCTCTATGGGGTGATGTAGTAACCGAGTGTGTCTCTATGGGGTGATGTAGTAACCGAGTGTGTCTCTATGGGGGTGATGTAGTAACCGAGTGTGTCTCTATGGGGGTGATGTAGTAACCGAGTGTGTCTGTATGAGGGTGATGTAGTAACCGAGTGTGTCTGTATGGGGGTGATGTAGTAACCGAGTGTGTCGCTATGGGGGTGATGTAGTAACCGAGTGTGTCGCTATGGGGGTGATGTAGTAACCGAGTGTGTCGCTATGGGGGTGATGTAGTAACCGAGTGTGTCGCTATGGGGGTGATGTAGTAACCGAGTGTGTCTCTATGGGGGTGATGTAGCAACCGAGTGTGTCTGTATGGGGGTAATGTAGTAACCGAGTGTTTCTCTATGAGGGTGATGTAGGAACCGAGTGTGTCTGTAAGTGGGTGATGTAGTAACCGAGTGTGTCTCTATGTGGGTGATGTGTTAACCGGGTGTGTCGCTATGGGGGTGATGTAGTAACCGAGTGTGTCTCTATGGGGGTGATGTAGTAACCGAGTGTGTCGCTATGAGGGTGATCTAGTAACCGAGTGTGTCGCTATGAGGGTGATGTAGTAACCGAGTGGGTCTCTATGGGGGTGATGTAGTAACCGAGTGTGTTGCTATGGGGGTGATGTAGTAACCGAGTGTGTCTCTATGAGGGTGATGTAGTAACCGAGTGTGTCTCTATGGGAGTGATGGAGTAACCGAGTGTGTCGCTATGGGGGTGATGTAGTAACCGAGTGTGTCTCTATGGGGGTGATGTAGTAACCGAGTGTGTCTGTATGGGGGTGATGTAGTAACCGAGTGTGTCTCTGTGGGGGTGATGTAGTAACCGAGTGTGTCTCTATGGGGGTGATGTAGTAACCGTGTGTGTCTCTACGGGAGTGATGTAGTAACCGAGTGTGTCGCTATGAGGGTGATGTAGTAACCGAGTGTGTTGCTATGGGATGATGTAGTAACCGAGTGTGTCTCTATGGGAGTGATGTAGTAACCGAGTGTGTCGCTATGGGGGTGATGTAGTAACCGAGTGTGTCGCTATGGGGGTGATATAGTAACCGAGTGTGTCTCTATGGGAGTGATGTAGTAAACGAGTGTGTCTCTATGGGGTGATGTAGTAACCGAGTGTGTCTCTATGGGGTGATGTAGTAACCGAGTGTGTCTCTATGGGGTGATGTAGTAACCGAGTGTGTCTCTATGGGGGTGATGTAGTAACCGAGTGTGTCTCTATGGGGGTGATGTAGTAACCGAGTGTGTCTGTATGAGGGTGATGTAGTAACCGAGTGTGTCTGTATGGGGGTGATGTAGTAACCGAGTGTGTCGCTATGGGGGTGATGTAGTAACCGAGTGTGTCTCTGTGGGGGTGATATAGTAATCGAGTGTGTCTCTATGGGGGTGATGTAGTAACCGAGTGTGTCTCTATGGGGGTGATGTAGTAACCGAGTGTGTCTCTATGAGAGTGACGTAGTAACCGAGTGTGTCTCTGTGGGGGTGATGTAGCAACCGAGTGTGTCGCTATGGGGGTGATGTAGTAACTGAGTGTGTCTCTATGGGGGTGATGTAGTAACCGAGTGTGTCTCTGTGGGGGTGATGTAGTAACCGAGTGTGTCTCAATGGGGGTGATGTAGTAATCGAGTGTGTCTCTATGGGGGTGATGTAGTAACCGAGTGTGTCTCTGTGGGGGTGATGTAGTAACCGAGTGTGTCTCTGTGGGGGTGATGTAGTAACCGAGTGTGTCTATATGGGGGTGATGTAGTAACCGAGTGTGTCTCTATGGGGGTGATGTAGTAACCGAGTGTGTCTCTGTGGGGGTGATGTAGTAACCGAGTGTGTCTCTGTGGGGGTGATGTAGTAACCGAGTGTGTCTCTATGGGGGTGATGTAGTAACCGAGTGTGTCTCTATGGGGGTGATGTAGTTACCGAGTGTGTTTCTATGGGGGTGATGTAGTAACCGAGTGTGTCTCTGTGGGGGTGATATAGTAACCGAGTGTGTCTCTATGGGGGTGATGTAGTAACCGAGTGTGTCTCTATGGGGGTGATGTAGTAACCGAGTGTGTCTCTATGGGGGTGATGTAGTAACCGAGTGTGTCTCTATGGGGGTGATGTAGTAACCGAGTGTGTCTCTGTGGGGGTGATGTAGTAACCGAGTGTGTCTCTGTGGGGGTGATGTACTAACACAGTGTGTCTCTGTGGGGGTGATATAGTAACCGAGTGTGTCGCTATGGGGGTGATGTAGTAACCGAGTGTGTCTCTATGAGGGTGATGTAGTAACCGAGTGTGTTGCTGTGAGGGTGATGTAGTAACCGAGTGTGTCTCTATGGGGGTGATGTAGTAACCGAGTGTGTCTCTATGGGGGTGATGTAGTAACCTAGTGTGTCTCTATGAGGGTGATGTAGTAAACGAGTGTGTCTCTATGGGGTGATGTAGTGACCGAGTGTGTCGCTATGAGGGTGATGTAGTAACCGAGTGTGTCTCTATGGGGGTGATGTAGTAACCGAGTGTGTCTCCATGGGGGTGATGTAGTAACCGAGTGTGTCTCTATGAGGGTGATGTAGTAACCGAGTGTGTCGATATGGGGGTGATGTAGTAACCGAGTGTGTCTCTATGGGGGTGATGTAGTAACCGAGTGTGTCTCAATGGGGGTGATGTAGTAACCGAGTGTGTCTCTATTGGGGTGATGTAGTAACCGAGTGTGTCGCTTTGGGGGTGATGTAGTAACCGAGTGTGTCTGTATGGGGGTGATGTAGTAACCGAGTGTGTCTCTATGGTGTGATGTAGTAACCGAGTGTGTCGCTATGGCGGTGATGTAGTAACCGAGTGTGTCGCTTTGGGGGTGATGTAGTAACCGAGTGTGTCTCTATGAGGGTGATGTAGTAACCGAGTGTGTCGCTATGGGGGTGATGTAGTAACCGAGTGTGTCGCTATGGGGGTGATGTAGTAACCGAGTGTGTCGCTATGGGGGTGATGTAGTAACCGAGTGTGTCTCTATGGGGGTGATGTAGCAACCGAGTGTGTCTGTATGGGGGTAATGTAGTAACCGAGTGTTTCTCTATGAGGGTGATGTAGGAACCGAGTGTGTCTGTAAGTGGGTGATGTAGTAACCGAGTGTGTCTCTATGTGGGTGATGTGTTAACCGGGTGTGTCGCTATGGGGGTGATGTAGTAACCGAGTGTGTCTCTATGGGGGTGATGTAGTAACCGAGTGTGTCGCTATGAGGGTGATCTAGTAACCGAGTGTGTCGCTATGAGGGTGATGTAGTAACCGAGTGGGTCTCTATGGGGGTGGTGTAGTAACCGAGTGTGTTGCTATGGGGGTGATGTAGTAACCGAGTGTGTCTCTATGAGGGTGATGTAGTAACCGAGTGTGTCTCTATGGGAGTGATGTAGTAACCGAGTGTGTCGCTATGGGGGTGATGTAGTAACCGAGTGTGTCTCTATGGGGGTGATGTAGTAACCGAGTGTGTCTGTATGGGGGTGATGTAGTAACCGAGTGTGTCTCTGTGGGGGTGATGTAGTAACCGAGTGTGTCTCTATGGGGGTGATGTAGTAACCGTGTGTGTCGCTATGAGGGTGATGTAGTAACCGAGTGTGTCGCTATGAGGGTGATGTAGTAAACGAGTGTGTTGCTATGGGGTGATGTAGTAACCGAGTGTGTCTCTACGGGAGTGATGTAGTAACCGAGTGTGTCGCTATGAGGGTGATGTAGTAACCGAGTGTGTTGCTATGGGATGATGTAGTAACCGAGTGTGTCTCTATGGGAGTGATGTAGTAACCGAGTGTGTCGCTATGGGGGTGATGTAGTAACCGAGTGTGTCGCTATGGGGGTGATATAGTAACCGAGTGTGTCTCTATGGGAGTGATGTAGTAACCGAGTGTGTCTCTATGGGGGTGATGTGGTAACCGAGTGTGTCTCTATGGGGGTGATGTAGTAACCGAGTGTGTCTGTATGAGGGTGATGTAGTAACCGAGTGTGTCTGTATGGGGGTGATGTAGTAACCGAGTGTGTCGCTATGGGGGTGATGTAGTAACCGAGTGTGTCGCTATGGGGGTGATGTAGTAACCGAGTGTGTCGCTATGGGGGTGATGTAGTAACCGAGTGTGTCTCTATGGGGGTGATGTAGCAACCGAGTGTGTCTGTATGGGGGTAATGTAGTAACCGAGTGTTTCTCTATGAGGGTGATGTAGGAACCGAGTGTGTCTGTAAGTGGGTGATGTAGTAACCGAGTGTGTCTCTATGTGGGTGATGTGTTAACCGGGTGTGTCGCTATGGGGGTGATGTAGTAACCGAGTGTGTCTCTATGGGGGTGATGTAGTAACCGAGTGTGTCGCTATGAGGGTGATCTAGTAACCGAGTGTGTCGCTATGAGGGTGATGTAGTAACCGAGTGGGTCTCTATGGGGGTGATGTAGTAACCGAGTGTGTTGCTATGGGGGTGATGTAGTAACCGAGTGTGTCTCTATGAGGGTGATGTAGTAACCGAGTGTGTCTCTATGGGAGTGATGTAGTAACCGAGTGTGTCGCTATGGGGGTGATGTAGTAACCGAGTGTGTCTCTATGGGGGTGATGTAGTAACCGAGTGTGTCTGTATGGGGGTGATGTAGTAACCGAGTGTGTCTCTGTGGGGGTGATGTAGTAACCGAGTGTGTCTCTATGGGGGTGATGTAGTAACCGTGTGTGTCGCTATGAGGGTGATGTAGTAACCGAGTGTGTCGCTATGAGGGTGATGTAGTAAACGAGTGTGTTGCTATGGGGTGATGTAGTAACCGAGTGTGTCTCTACGGGAGTGATGTAGTAACCGAGTGTGTCGCTATGAGGGTGATGTAGTAACCGAGTGTGTTGCTATGGGATGATGTAGTAACCGAGTGTGTCTCTATGGGAGTGATGTAGTAACCGAGTGTGTCGCTATGGGGGTGATGTAGTAACCGAGTGTGTCGCTATGGGGGTGATATAGTAACCGAGTGTGTCTCTATGGGAGTGATGTAGTAAACGAGTGTGTCTCTATGGGGTGATGTAGTAACCGAGTGTGTCTCTATGGGGTGATGTAGTAACCGAGTGTGTCTCTATGGGGTGATGTAGTAACCGAGTGTGTCTCTATGGGGGTGATGCAGTAACCGAGTGTGTCTCTATGGGGGTGATGTAGTAACCGAGTGTGTCTGTATGAGGGTGATGTAGTAACCGAGTGTGTCTGTATGGGGGTGATGTAGTAACCGAGTGTGTCGCTATGGGGGTGACGTAGTAACCGAGTGTGTCTCTGTGGGGGTGATATAGTAATCGAGTGTGTCTCTATGGGGGTGATGTAGTAACCGAGTGTGTCTCTATGGGGGTGATGTAGTAACCGAGTGTGTCTCTATGAGAGTGACGTAGTAACCGAGTGTGTCTCTGTGGGGGTGATGTAGCAACCGAGTGTGTCTCTATGCGGGTGATGTAGTAACCGAGTGTGTCTCTATGGGGGTGATGTAGTAACCGAGTGTGTCTCTATGGGGGTGATGTAGTAACCGAGTGTGTCACTCTGGGGATGATGTAGTAACCGAGTGTGTCTCTATGGGAGTGATGTAGTAACCGAGTGTGTCTCTATGGGGGTGATGTAGTAACCGAGTGTGTCTCTATCGGGGTGATGTAGTAACCGAGTGTGTCTCTATGGGGGTGATGTAGTAACCGAGTGTGTCTCTCTGGGGATGATGTAGTAACCGAGTGTGTCTCTATGGGAGTGATGTAGTAAACGAGTGTGTCTCTATGGGGGTGATGTAGTAACCGAGTGTGTCTCTATGGGGGTGATGTAGTAACCGAGTGTGTCTGCATGAGGTGGATGTAGTAACCGAGTGTGTCTCTGTGGGGGTGATGTAGTAACCGCGTGTGTCTCTATGGGGATGATGCAGTAACCGAGTGTGTCTCTATGGGGGTGATGAAGTAACTGAGTGTGTCTCTGTGGGGGTGATGTAGTAACCGAGTGTGTCTCAATGGGGGTGATGTAGTAATCGAGTGTGTCTCTATGGGGGTGATGTAGTAACCGAGTGTGTCTATGTGGGGGTGACGTAGTAACCGAGTGTGTCTCTGTGGGGGTGATGTAGTAACCGAGTGTGTCTATATGGGGGTGATGTAGTAACCGAGTGTGTCTCTATGCGGGTGATGTAGTAACCGAGTGTGTCTCTGTGGGGGTGATGTAGTAACCGAGTGTGTCTCTGTGGGGGTGATGTAGTAACCGAGTGTGTCTCTGTGGGAGTGATGTAGTAACCGAGTGTGTCTCTATGGGGGTGATGTAGTAACCGAGTGTGTCTCTATGGGGGTGATGTAGTTACCGAGTGTGTCTCTGTGGGGGTGATGTAGTAACCGAGTGTGTCTCTGTGGGGGTGATGTAGTAACCGAGTGTGTCTCTATGGGGGTGATGTAGTAACCGAGTGTGTCTCTATGGGGGTGATGTAGTAACCGAGTGTGTCTCTATGGGGGTGATGTAGTAACCGAGTGTGTCTCTGTGGGGGTGATGTAGTAACCGAGTGCGTCTCTGTGGGGGTGATATAGTAACCGAGTGTGTCTCTATGGGGGTGATGTAGTAACCTAGTGTGTCTCTATGAGGGTGATGTAGTAACCGAGTGTGTCTCTATGGGGTGATGTAGTGACCGAGTGTGTCGCTATGAGGGTGATGTAGTAACCGAGTGTGTCTCTATGGGGGTGATGTAGTAACCGAGTGTGTCTCCATGGGGGTGATGTAGTAACCGAGTGTGTCTCTATGAGGGTGATGTAGTAACCGAGTGTGTCGATATGGGGGTGATGTAGTAACCGAGTGTGTCTCTATGGGGGTGATGTAGTAACCGAGTGTGTCTCAATGGGGGTGATGTAGTAACCGAGTGTGTCTCTATTGGGGTGATGTAGTAACCGAGTGTGTCGCTTTGGGGGTGATGTAGTAACCGAGTGTGTCTGTATGGGGGTGATGTAGTAACCGAGTGTGTCTCTATGGGGTGATGTAGTAACCGAGTGTGTCGCTATGGCGGTGATGTAGTAACCGAGTGTGTCGCTTTGGGGGTGATGTAGTAACCGAGTGTGTCTCTATGAGGGTGATGTAGTGACCGAGTGTGTCGTTATGGGGGTGATGTAGTAACCGAGTGTGTCGCTATGGGGGTGATGTAGTAACCGAGTGTGTCGCTATGGGGGTGATGTAGTAACCGAGTGTGTCTCTATGGGGGTGATGTAGCAACCGAGTGTGTCTGTATGGGGGTAATGTAGTAACCGAGTGTTTCTCTATGAGGGTGATGTAGGAACCGAGTGTGTCTGTAAGTGGGTGATGTAGTAACCGAGTGTGTCTCTATGTGGGTGATGTGTTAACCGGGTGTGTCGCTATGGGGGTGATGTAGTAACCGAGTGTGTCTCTATGGGGGTGATGTAGTAACCGAGTGTGTCGCTATGAGGGTGATCTAGTAACCGAGTGTGTCGCTATGAGGGTGATGTAGTAACCGAGTGTGTCTCTATGGGAGTGATGTAGTAACCGAGTGTGTCGCTATGGGGGTGATGTAGTAACCGAGTGTGTCTCTATGGGGGTGATGTAGTAACCGAGTGTGTCTGTATGGGGGTGATGTAGTAACCGAGTGTGTCTCTGTGGGGGTGATGTAGTAACCGAGTGTGTCTCTATGGGGGTGATGTAGTAACCGTGTGTGTCGCTATGAGGGTGATGTAGTAACCGAGTGTGTCGCTATGAGGGTGATGTAGTAAACGAGTGTGTTGCTATGGGGTGATGTAGTAACCGAGTGTGTCTCTACGGGAGTGATGTAGTAACCGAGTGTGTCGCTATGAGGGTGATGTAGTAACCGAGTGTGTTGCTATGGGATGATGTAGTAACCGAGTGTGTCTCTATGGGAGTGATGTAGTAACCGAGTGTGTCGCTATGGGGGTGATGTAGTAACCGAGTGTGTCGCTATGGGGGTGATGTAGTAACCGAGTGTGTCTCTATGGGAGTGATGTAGTAACCGAGTGTGTCTCTATGGGGGTGATGTAGTAACCGAGTGTGTCTCTATGGGGGTGATGTAGTAACCGAGTGTGTCTGTATGAGGGTGATGTAGTAACCGAGTGTGTCTGTATGGGGGTGATGTAGTAACCGAGTGTGTCGCTATGGGGGTGATGTAGTAACCGAGTGTGTCTCTGTGGGGGTGATATAGTAATCGAGTGTGTCTCTATGGGGGTGATGTAGTAACCGAGTGTGTCTCTATGGGGGTGATGTAGTAACCGAGTGTGTCTCTATGAGGGTGACGTAGTAACCGAGTGTGTCTCTGTGGGGGTGATGTAGCAACCGAGTGTGTCTCTATGCGGGTGATGTAGTAACCGAGTGTGTCTCTATGGGGGTGATGTAGTAACCGAGTGTGTCTCTATGCGGGTCATGTAGTAACCGAGTGTGTCACTCTGGGGATGATGTAGTAACCGAGTGTGTCTCTGTGGGGGTGATGTAGTAACCGAGTGTGTCTCTATGGGGGTGATGTAGTAACCGTGTGTGTCGCTATGAGGGTGATGTAGTAACCGAGTGTGTCGCTATGAGGGTGATGTAGTAAACGAGTGTGTTGCTATGGGGTGATGTAGTAACCGAGTGTGTCTCTACGGGAGTGATGTAGTAACCGAGTGTGTCGCTATGAGGGTGATGTAGTAACCGAGTGTGTTGCTATGGGATGATGTAGTAACCGAGTGTGTCTCTATGGGAGTGATGTAGTAACCGAGTGTGTCGCTATGGGGGTGATGTAGTAACCGAGTGTGTCGCTATGGGGGTGATATAGTAACCGAGTGTGTCTCTATGGGAGTGATGTAGTAAACGAGTGTGTCTCTATGGGGTGATGTAGTAACCGAGTGTGTCTCTATGGGGTGATGTAGTAACCGAGTGTGTCTCTATGGGGTGATGTAGTAACCGAGTGTGTCTCTATGGGGGTGATGGAGTAACCGAGTGTGTCTCTATGGGGGTGATGTAGTAACCGAGTGTGTCTGTATGAGGGTGATGTAGTAACCGAGTGTGTCTGTATGGGGGTGATGTAGTAACCGAGTGTGTCGCTATGAGGGTGATGTAGTAACCGAGTGTGTCTCTATGGGAGTGATGTAGTAACCGAGTGTGTCGCTATGGGGGTGATGTAGTAACCGAGTGTGTCTCTATGGGGGTGATGTAGTAACCGAGTGTGTCTCTATGTGGGTGATGTGTTAACCGGGTGTGTCGCTATGGGGGTGATGTAGTAACCGAGTGTGTCTCTATGGGGGTGATGTAGTAACCGAGTGTGTCGCTATGAGGGTGATCTAGTAACCGAGTGTGTCGCTATGAGGGTGATGTAGTAACCGAGTGTGTCTCTATGGGAGTGATGTAGTAACCGAGTGTGTCGCTATGGGGGTGATGTAGTAACCGAGTGTGTCTCTATGGGGGTGATGTAGTAACCGAGTGTGTCTGTATGGGGGTGATGTAGTAACCGAGTGTGTCTCTGTGGGGGTGATGTAGTAACCGAGTGTGTCTCTATGGGGGTGATGTAGTAACCGTGTGTGTCGCTATGAGGGTGATGTAGTAACCGAGTGTGTCGCTATGAGGGTGATGTAGTAAACGAGTGTGTTGCTATGGGGTGATGTAGTAACCGAGTGTGTCTCTACGGGAGTGATGTAGTAACCGAGTGTGTCGCTATGAGGGTGATGTAGTAACCGAGTGTGTTGCTATGGGATGATGTAGTAACCGAGTGTGTCTCTATGGGAGTGATGTAGTAACCGAGTGTGTCGCTATGGGGGTGATGTAGTAACCGAGTGTGTCGCTATGGGGGTGATGTAGTAACCGAGTGTGTCTCTATGGGAGTGATGTAGTAACCGAGTGTGTCTCTATGGGGGTGATGTAGTAACCGAGTGTGTCTCTATGGGGGTGATGTAGTAACCGAGTGTGTCTGTATGAGGGTGATGTAGTAACCGAGTGTGTCTGTATGGGGGTGATGTAGTAACCGAGTGTGTCGCTATGGGGGTGATGTAGTAACCGAGTGTGTCTCTGTGGGGGTGATATAGTAATCGAGTGTGTCTCTATGGGGGTGATGTAGTAACCGAGTGTGTCTCTATGGGGGTGATGTAGTAACCGAGTGTGTCTCTATGAGGGTGACGTAGTAACCGAGTGTGTCTCTGTGGGGGTGATGTAGCAACCGAGTGTGTCTCTATGCGGGTGATGTAGTAACCGAGTGTGTCTCTATGGGGGTGATGTAGTAACCGAGTGTGTCTCTATGCGGGTCATGTAGTAACCGAGTGTGTCACTCTGGGGATGATGTAGTAACCGAGTGTGTCTCTGTGGGGGTGATGTAGTAACCGAGTGTGTCTCTATGGGGGTGATGTAGTAACCGTGTGTGTCGCTATGAGGGTGATGTAGTAACCGAGTGTGTCGCTATGAGGGTGATGTAGTAAACGAGTGTGTTGCTATGGGGTGATGTAGTAACCGAGTGTGTCTCTACGGGAGTGATGTAGTAACCGAGTGTGTCGCTATGAGGGTGATGTAGTAACCGAGTGTGTTGCTATGGGATGATGTAGTAACCGAGTGTGTCTCTATGGGAGTGATGTAGTAACCGAGTGTGTCGCTATGGGGGTGATGTAGTAACCGAGTGTGTCGCTATGGGGGTGATATAGTAACCGAGTGTGTCTCTATGGGAGTGATGTAGTAAACGAGTGTGTCTCTATGGGGTGATGTAGTAACCGAGTGTGTCTCTATGGGGTGATGTAGTAACCGAGTGTGTCTCTATGGGGTGATGTAGTAACCGAGTGTGTCTCTATGGGGGTGATGGAGTAACCGAGTGTGTCTCTATGGGGGTGATGTAGTAACCGAGTGTGTCTGTATGAGGGTGATGTAGTAACCGAGTGTGTCTGTATGGGGGTGATGTAGTAACCGAGTGTGTCGCTATGAGGGTGATGTAGTAACCGAGTGTGTCTCTATGGGAGTGATGTAGTAACCGAGTGTGTCGCTATGGGGGTGATGTAGTAACCGAGTGTGTCTCTATGGGGGTGATGTAGTAACCGAGTGTGTCTGTATGGGGGTGATGTAGTAACCGAGTGTGTCTCTGTGGGGGTGATGTAGTAACCGAGTGTGTCTCTATGGGGGTGATGTAGTAACCGTGTGTGTCGCTATGAGGGTGATGTAGTAACCGAGTGTGTCGCTATGAGGGTGATGTAGTAAACGAGTGTGTTGCTATGGGGTGATGTAGTAACCGAGTGTGTCTCTACGGGAGTGATGTAGTAACCGAGTGTGTCGCTATGAGGGTGATGTAGTAACCGAGTGTGTTGCTATGGGATGATGTAGTAACCGAGTGTGTCTCTATGGGAGTGATGTAGTAACCGAGTGTGTCGCTATGGGGGTGATGTAGTAACCGAGTGTGTCTCTATGCGGGTCATGTAGTAACCGAGTGTGTCACTCTGGGGATGATGTAGTAACCGAGTGTGTCTCTGTGGGGGTGATGTAGTAACCGAGTGTGTCTCTATGGGGGTGATGTAGTAACCGAGTGTGTCTCTATGGGGGTGATGTAGTAACCGAGTGTGTCTGTATGAGGGTGATGTAGTAACCGAGTGTGTCTGTATGGGGGTGATGTAGTAACCGAGTGTGTCGCTATGGGGGTGATGTAGTAACCGAGTGTGTCTCTGTGGGGGTGATATAGTAATCGAGTGTGTCTCTATGGGGGTGATGTAGTAACCGAGTGTGTCTCTATGGGGGTGATGTAGTAACCGAGTGTGTCTCTATGAGGGTGACGTAGTAACCGAGTGTGTCTCTGTGGGGGTGATGTAGCAACCGAGTGTGTCTCTATGCGGGTGATGTAGTAACCGAGTGTGTCTCTATGGGGGTGATGTAGTAACCGAGTGTGTCTCTATGCGGGTCATGTAGTAACCGAGTGTGTCACTCTGGGGATGATGTAGTAACCGAGTGTGTCTCTGTGGGGGTGATGTAGTAACCGAGTGTGTCTCTATGGGGGTGATGTAGTAACCGTGTGTGTCGCTGTGAGGGTGATGTAGTAACCGAGTGTGTCGCTATGAGGGTGATGTAGTAAACGAGTGTGTTGCTATGGGGTGATGTAGTAACCGAGTGTGTCTCTACGGGAGTGATGTAGTAACCGAGTGTGTCGCTATGAGGGTGATGTAGTAACCGAGTGTGTTGCTATGGGATGATGTAGTAACCGAGTGTGTCTCTATGGGAGTGATGTAGTAACCGAGTGTGTCGCTATGGGGGTGATGTAGTAACCGAGTGTGTCGCTATGGGGGTGATATAGTAACCGAGTGTGTCTCTATGGGAGTGATGTAGTAAACGAGTGTGTCTCTATGGGGTGATGTAGTAACCGAGTGTGTCTCTATGGGGTGATGTAGTAACCGAGTGTGTCTCTATGGGGTGATGTAGTAACCGAGTGTGTCTCTATGGGGGTGATGTAGTAACCGAGTGTGTCTCTATGGGGGTGATGTAGTAACCGAGTGTGTCTGTATGAGGGTGATGTAGTAACCGAGTGTGTCTGTATGGGGGTGATGTAGTAACCGAGTGTGTCGCTATGGGGGTGATGTAGTAACCGAGTGTGTCTCTGTGGGGGTGATATAGTAATCGAGTGTGTCTCTATGGGGGTGATGTAGTAACCGAGTGTGTCTCTATGGGGGTGATGTAGTAACCGAGTGTGTCTCTATGAGAGTGACGTAGTAACCGAGTGTGTCTCTGTGGGTGTGATGTAGCAACCGAGTGTGTCTCTATGCGGGTGATGTAGTAACCGAGTGTGTCTCTATGGGGGTGATGTAGTAACCGAGTGTGTCTCTATGGGGGTGATGTAGTAACCGAGTGTGTCACTCTGGGGATGATGTAGTAACCGAGTGTGTCTCTATGGGAGTGATGTAGTAACCGAGTGTGTCTCTATGGGGGTGATGTAGTAACCGAGTGTGTCTCTATGGGGGTGATGTAGTAACCGAGTGTGTCTCTATGGGGGTGATGTAGTAACCGAGTGTGTCTCTCTGGGGATGATGTAGTAACCGAGTGTGTCTCTATGGGAGTGATGTAGTAAACGAGTGTGTCTCTATGGGGGTGATGTAGTAACCGAGTGTGTCTCTATGGGGGTGATGTAGTAACCGAGTGTGTCTGCATGAGGGTGATGTAGTAACCGAGTGTGTCTCTGTGGGGGTGATGTAGTAACCGCGTGTGTCTCTATGGGGATGATGCAGTAACCGAGTGTGTCTCTATGGGGGTGATGTAGTAACTGAGTGTGTCTCTGTGGGGGTGATGTAGTAACCGAGTGTGTCTCAATGGGGGTGATGTAGTAATCGAGTGTGTCTCTATGGGGGTGATGTAGTAACCGAGTGTGTCTCTATGAGGGTGATGTAGTTACCGAGTGTGTCTCTATGGGGTGATGTAGTGACCGAGTGTGTCGCTATGAGGGTGATGTAGTAACCGAGTGTGTCTCTATGGGGGTGATGTAGTAACCGAGTGTGTCTCCATGGGGGTGATGTAGTAACCGAGTGTGTCTCTATGAGGGTGATGTAGTAACCGAGTGTGTCGATATGGGGGTGATGTAGTAACCGAGTGTGTCTCTATGGGGGTGATGTAGTAACCGAGTGTGTCTCAATGGGGGTGGTGTAGTAACCGAGTGTGTCTCTATTGGGGTGATGTAGTAACCGAGTGTGTCGCTTTGGGGGTGATGTAGTAACCGAGTGTGTCTGTATGGGGGTGATGTAGTAACCGAGTGTGTCTCTATGGGGTGATGTAGTAACCGAGTGTGTCGCTATGGCGGTGATGTAGTAACCGAGTGTGTCGCTTTGGGGGTGATGTAGTAACCGAGTGTGTCTCTATGAGGGTGATGTAGTGACCGAGTGTGTCGTTATGGGGGTGATGTAGTAACCGAGTGTGTCGCTATGGGGGTGATGTAGTAACCGAGTGTGTCGCTATGGGGGTGATGTAGTAACCGAGTGTGTCTGTATGGGGGTAATGTAGTAACCGAGTGTTTCTCTATGAGGGTGATGTAGGAACCGAGTGTGTCTGTAAGTGGGTGATGTAGTAACCGAGTGTGTCTCTATGTGGGTGATGTGTTAACCGGGTGTGTCGCTATGGGGGTGATGTAGTAACCGAGTGTGTCTCTATGGGAGTGATGTAGTAAACGAGTGTGTCTCTATGGGGGTGATGTAGTAACCGAGTGTGTCTCTATGGGGGTGATGTAGTAACCGAGTGTGTCTGCATGAGGGTGATGTAGTAACCGAGTGTGTCTCTGTGGGGGTGATGTAGTAACCGCGTGTGTCTCTATGGGGATGATGCAGTAACCGAGTGTGTCTCTATGGGGGTGATGTAGTAACTGAGTGTGTCTCTGTGGGGGTGATGTAGTAACCGAGTGTGTCTCAATGGGGGTGATGTAGTAATCGAGTGTGTCTCTATGGGGGTGATGTAGTAACCGAGTGTGTCTCTATGAGGGTGATGTAGTTACCGAGTGTGTCTCTATGGGGTGATGTAGTGACCGAGTGTGTCGCTATGAGGGTGATGTAGTAACCGAGTGTGTCTCTATGGGGGTGATGTAGTAACCGAGTGTGTCTCCATGGGGGTGATGTAGTAACCGAGTGTGTCTCTATGAGGGTGATGTAGTAACCGAGTGTGTCGATATGGGGGTGATGTAGTAACCGAGTGTGTCTCTATGGGGGTGATGTAGTAACCGAGTGTGTCTCAATGGGGGTGGTGTAGTAACCGAGTGTGTCTCTATTGGGGTGATGTAGTAACCGAGTGTGTCGCTTTGGGGGTGATGTAGTAACCGAGTGTGTCTGTATGGGGGTGATGTAGTAACCGAGTGTGTCTCTATGGGGTGATGTAGTAACCGAGTGTGTCGCTATGGCGGTGATGTAGTAACCGAGTGTGTCGCTTTGGGGGTGATGTAGTAACCGAGTGTGTCTCTATGAGGGTGATGTAGTGACCGAGTGTGTCGTTATGGGGGTGATGTAGTAACCGAGTGTGTCGCTATGGGGGTGATGTAGTAACCGAGTGTGTCGCTATGGGGGTGATGTAGTAACCGAGTGTGTCTCTATGGGGGTGATGTAGCAACCGAGTGTGTCTGTATGGGGGTAATGTAGTAACCGAGTGTTTCTCTATGAGGGTGATGTAGGAACCGAGTGTGTCTGTAAGTGGGTGATGTAGTAACCGAGTGTGTCTCTATGTGGGTGATGTGTTAACCGGGTGTGTCGCTATGGGGGTGATGTAGTAACCGAGTGTGTCTCTATGGGGGTGATGTCGTAACCGAGTGTGTCGCTATGAGGGTGATCTAGTAACCGAGTGTGTCGCTATGAGGGTGATGTAGTAACCGAGTGTGTCTCTATGGGAGTGATGTAGTAACCGAGTGTGTCGCTATGGGGGTGATGTAGTAACCGAGTGTGTCTCTATGGGGGTGATGTAGTAACCGAGTGTGTCTGTATGGGGGTGATGTAGTAACCGAGTGTGTCTCTGTGGGGGTGATGTAGTAACCGAGTGTGTCTCTATGGGGGTGATGTAGTAACCGTGTGTGTCGCTATGAGGGTGATGTAGTAACCGAGTGTGTCGCTATGAGGGTGATGTAGTAAACGAGTGTGTTGCTATGGGGTGATGTAGTAACCGAGTGTGTCTCTACGGGAGTGATGTAGTAACCGAGTGTGTCGCTATGAGGGTGATGTAGTAACCGAGTGTGTTGCTATGGGATGATGTAGTAACCGAGTGTGTCTCTATGGGAGTGATGTAGTAACCGAGTGTGTCGCTATGGGGGTGATGTAGTAACCGAGTGTGTCGCTATGGGGGTGATGTAGTAACCGAGTGTGTCTCTATGGGAGTGATGTAGTAACCGAGTGTGTCTCTATGGGGGTGATGTAGTAACCGAGTGTGTCTCTATGGGGGTGATGTAGTAACCGAGTGTGTCTGTATGAGGGTGATGTAGTAACCGAGTGTGTCTGTATGGGGGTGATGTGGTAACCGAGTGTGTCGCTATGGGGGTGATGTAGTAACCGAGTGTGTCTCTGTGGGGGTGATATAGTAATCGAGTGTGTCTCTATGGGGGTGATGTAGTAACCGAGTGTGTCTCTATGGGGGTGATGTAGTAACCGAGTGTGTCTCTATGAGGGTGACGTAGTAACCGAGTGTGTCTCTGTGGGGGTGATGTAGCAACCGAGTGTGTCTCTATGCGGGTGATGTAGTAACCGAGTGTGTCTCTATGGGGGTGATGTAGTAACCGAGTGTGTCTCTATGCGGGTCATGTAGTAACCGAGTGTGTCACTCTGGGGATGATGTAGTAACCGAGTGTGTCTCTGTGGGGGTGATGTAGTAACCGAGTGTGTCTCTATGGGGGTGATGTAGTAACCGTGTGTGTCGCTATGAGGGTGATGTAGTAACCGAGTGTGTCGCTATGAGGGTGATGTAGTAAACGAGTGTGTTGCTATGGGGTGATGTAGTAACCGAGTGTGTCTCTACGGGAGTGATGTAGTAACCGAGTGTGTCGCTATGAGGGTGATGTAGTAACCGAGTGTATTGCTATGGGATGATGTAGTAACCGAGTGTGTCTCTATGGGAGTGATGTAGTAACCGAGTGTGTCGCTATGGGGGTGATGTAGTAACCGGATGTGTCGCTATGGGGGTGATATAGTAACCGAGTGTGTCTCTATGGGAGTGATGTAGTAAACGAGTGTGTCTCTATGGGGTGATGTAGTAACCGAGTGTGTCTCTATGGGGTGATGTAGTAACCGAGTGTGTCTCTATGGGGTGATGTAGTAACCGAGTGTGTCTCTATGGGGGTGATGTAGTAACCGAGTGTGTCTCTATGGGGGTGATGTAGTAACCGAGTGTGTCTGTATGAGGGTGATGTAGTAACCGAGTGTGTCTGTATGGGGGTGATGTAGGAACCGAGTGTGTCGCTATGGGGGTGATGTAGTAACCGAGTGTGTCTCTGTGGGGGTGAAATAGTAATCGAGTGTGTCTCTATGGGGGTGATGTAGTAACCGAGTGTGTCTCTATGGGGGTGATGTAGTAACCGAGTGTGTCTCTATGAGAGTGACGTAGTAACCGAGTGTGTCTCTGTGGGTGTGATGTAGCAACCGAGTGTGTCTCTATGCGGGTGATGTAGTAACCGAGTGTGTCTCTATGGGGGTGATGTAGTAACCGAGTGTGTCTCTATGGGGGTGATGTAGTAACCGAGTGTGTCACTCTGGGGATGATGTAGTAACCGAGTGTGTCTCTATGGGAGTGATGTAGTAACCGAGTGTGTCTCTATGGGGGTGATGTAGTAACCGAGTGTGTCTCTATGGGGGTGATGTAGTAACCGAGTGTGTCTCTATGGGGGTGATGTAGTAACCGAGTGTGTCTCTCTGGGGATGATGTAGTAACCGAGTGTGTCTCTATGGGAGTGATGTAGTAAACGAGTGTGTCTCTATGGGGGTGATGTAGTAACCGAGTGTGTCTCTATGGGGGTGATGTAGTAACCGAGTGTGTCTGCATGAGGGTGATGTAGTAACCGAGTGTGTCTCTGTGGGGGTGATGTAGTAACCGCGTGTGTCTCTATGGGGATGATGCAGTAACCGAGTGTGTCTCTATGGGGGTGATGTAGTAACTGAGTGTGTCTCTGTGGGGGTGATGTAGTAACCGAGTGTGTCTCAATGGGGGTGATGTAGTAATCGAGTGTGTCTCTATGGGGGTGATGTAGTAACCGAGTGTGTCTATGTGGGGGTGACGTAGTAACCGAGTGTGTCTCTGTGGGGGTGATGTAGTAACCGAGTGTGTCTATATGGGGGTGATGTAGTAACCGAGTGTGTCTCTATGGGGGTGATGTAGTAACCGAGTGTGTCTCTGTGGGGGTGATGTAGTAACCGAGTGTGTCTCTGTGGGGGTGATGTAGTAACCGAGTGTGTCTCTGTGGGAGTGATGTAGTAACCGAGTGTGTCTCTATGGGGGTGATGTAGTAACCGAGTGTGTCTCTATGGGGGTGATGTAGTTACCGAGTGTGTCTCTGTGGGGGTGATGTAGTAACCGAGTGTGTCTCTGTGGGGGTGATGTAGTAACCGAGTGTGTCTCTATGGGGGTGATGTAGTAACCGAGTGTGTCTCTATGGGGGTGATGTAGTAACCGAGTGTGTCTCTATGGGGGTGATGTAGTAACCGAGTGTGTCTCTGTGGGGGTGATGTAGTAACCGAGTGCGTCTCTGTGGGGGTGATATAGTAACCGAGTGTGTCTCTATGGGGGTGATGTAGTAACCTAGTGTGTCTCTATGAGGGTGATGTAGTAACCGAGTGTGTCTCTATGGGGTGATGTAGTGACCGAGTGTGTCGCTATGAGGGTGATGTAGTAACCGAGTGTGTCTCTATGGGGGTGATGTAGTAACCGAGTGTGTCTCCATGGGGGTGATGTAGTAACCGAGTGTGTCTCTATGAGGGTGATGTAGTAACCGAGTGTGTCGCTATGGCGGTGATGTAGTAACCGAGTGTGTCGCTTTGGGGGTGATGTAGTAACCGAGTGTGTCTCTATGAGGGTGATGTAGTGACCGAGTGTGTCGTTATGGGGGTGATGTAGTAACCGAGTGTGTCGCTATGGGGGTGATGTAGTAACCGAGTGTGTCGCTATGGGGGTGATGTAGTAACCGAGTGTGTCTCTATGGGGGTGATGTAGCAACCGAGTGTGTCTGTATGGGGGTAATGTAGTAACCGAGTGTTTCTCTATGAGGGTGATGTAGGAACCGAGTGTGTCTGTAAGTGGGTGATGTAGTAACCGAGTGTGTCTCTATGTGGGTGATGTGTTAACCGGGTGTGTCGCTATGGGGGTGATGTAGTAACCGAGTGTGTCTCTATGGGGGTGATGTAGTAACCGAGTGTGTCGCTATGAGGGTGATCTAGTAACCGAGTGTGTCGCTATGAGGGTGATGTAGTAACCGAGTGTGTCTCTATGGGAGTGATGTAGTAACCGAGTGTGTCGCTATGGGGGTGATGTAGTAACCGAGTGTGTCTCTATGGGGGTGATGTAGTAACCGAGTGTGTCTGTATGGGGGTGATGTAGTAACCGAGTGTGTCTCTATGGGAGTGATGTAGTAACCGAGTGTGTCTCTGTGGGGGTGATGTAGTAACCGAGTGTGTATCTATGGGGGTTATGTAGTAACCGTGTGTGTCGCTATGAGGGTGATGTAGTAACCGAGTGTGTCGCTATGAGGGTGATGTAGTAAACGAGTGTGTTGCTATGGGGTGATGTGGTAACCGAGTGTGTCTCTACGGGAGTGATGTAGTAACCGAGTGTGTCGCTATGAGGGTGATGTAGTAACCGAGTGTGTTGCTATGGGATGATGTAGTAACCGAGTGTGTCTCTATGGGAGTGATGTAGTAACCGAGTGTGTCGCTATGGGGATGATGTAGTAACCGAGTGTGTCGCTATGGGGGTGATGTAGTAACCGAGTGTGTCTCTATGGGAGTGATGTAGTAACCGAGTGTGTCTCTATGGGGGTGATGTAGTAACCGAGTGTGTCTCTATGGGGGTGATGTAGTAACCGAGTGTGTCTGTATGAGGGTGATGTAGTAACCGAGTGTGTCTGTATGGGGGTGATGTGGTAACCGAGTGTGTCGCTATGGGGGTGATGTAGTAACCGAGTGTGTCTCTGTGGGGGTGATATAGTAATCGAGTGTGTCTCTATGGGGGTGATGTAGTAACCGAGTGTGTCTCTATGGGGGTGATGTAGTAACCGAGTGTGTCTCTATGAGGGTGACGTAGTAACCGAGTATGTCTCTGTGGGGGTGATGTAGCAACCGAGTGTGTCTCTATGCGGGTGATGTAGTAACCGAGTGTGTCTCTATGGGGGTGATGTAGTAACCGAGTGTGTCTCTATGCGGGTCATGTAGTAACCGAGTGTGTCACTCTGGGGATGATGTAGTAACCGAGTGTGTCTCTATGGGAGTGATGTAGTAACCGAGTGTGTCTCTATGGGGGTGATGTAGTAACCGAGTGTGTCTCTATGGGGGTGATGTAGTAACCGAGTGTGTCTCTATGGGGGTGATGTAGAAACCGAGTGTGTCTCTCTGGGGATGATGTAGTAACCGAGTGTGTCTCTATGGGAGTGATGTAGTCAACGAGTGTGTCTCTATGGGGGTGATGTAGTAACCGAGTGTGTCTCTATGGGGGTGATGTAGTAACCGAGTGTGTCTGCATGAGGGTGATGTAGTAACCGAGTGTGTCTCTGTGGGGGTGATGTAGTAACCGCGTGTGTCTCTATGGGGATGATGTAGTAACCGAGTGTGTCTCTATGGGGGTGATGTAGTAACCGAGTGTGTCTCTGTGGGGGTGATGTAGTAACCGAGTGTGTCTCTGTGGGGGTGACGTAGTAACCGAGTGTGTCTCTGTGGGGGTGATGTAGTAACCGAGTGTGTCTATATGGGGGTGATGTAGTAACCGAGTGTGTCTCTATGGGGGTGATGTAGTAACCGAGTGTGTCTCTGTGGGGGTGATGTAGTAACCGAGTGTGTCTCTGTGGGGGTGATGTAGTAACCGAGCGTGTCTCTCTGGGGGTGATGTAGTAACCGAGTGTGTCTCTATGGGGGTGATGTAGTAACCGAGTGTGTCTCTGTGGGGGTGATGTAGTAACCGAGTGTGTCTCTGTGGGGGTGATGTAGTAACCGAGTGCGTCTCTGTGGGGGTGATATAGTAACCGAGTGTGTCTCTATGGGGGTGATGTAGTAACCGAGTGTGTCTCTATGGGGTGATGTAGTAACCGAGTGTGTCTCTATGAGGGTGATGTAGTAACCGAGTGTGTCGCTATGGGGTGATGTAGTAACCGAGTGTGTCGCTATGGGGGTGATGTAGTAACCGAGTGTGTCTCTATGGGGGTGATGTAGTAACCGAGTGTGTCGCTATGGGGGTGATGTAGTAACCGAGTGTGTCTCTATGGGGGTGATGTAGTAACCGAGTGTGTCTCTATGGGGTGATGTAGTAACCGAGTGTGTCTCTATGGGGGTGATGTAGTAACCGAGTGTGTCGCTATGGGGGTGATGAATTAACCGAGTGTGTCTCTATGGGGTGATGTAGTAACCGAGTGTGTCTCTATGGGGGTGATGTAGTAACCGAGTGTGTCTCTATGGGGGTGATGTAGTAACCGAGTGTGTCTCTATGGGGTGATGTAGTAACCGAGTGTGTCTCTATTGGGGTGATGTAGTAACCGAGTGTGTCTCTATGGGGTGATGTAGTAACCGAGTGTGTCTCTATGGGGTGATGTAGTAACCGAGTGTGTCTCTATTGGGGTGATGTAGTAACCGAGTGTGTCTCCATGGGGGTGATGTAGTAACTGAGTGTGTCTCTATGAAGGTGATGTAGTAACCGAGTGTGTCGCTATGAGGGTGATGTAGTAACCGAGTGTGTCTCTATGGGGGTGATGTAGTAACCGAGTGTGTCTCTATGGGGGTGATGTAGTAACTGAGTTTGTTGGTGAGGCATGTTGAAACAGTGTTTTCTGCTATTTAATGTAAGCAAATCTTTCTCTGTACGCACCCATGATGTATATACTGTGGTCGAATCTCTGGCCTTAAGGGCCCGAGCAGTATGTCTTGATGGTTCCCCAGACAGGACAGCAGGAGTGGAGGCGGCCTGCTGTGATCCCTGCCCTGTGACACGTGTCCCCATTGGCGTGCGCATTCTAGGCGGAAGGGTCTTGCTGGGCCCGGCTAATGCTCGGGTGTCCGACGGTCGCGTGGTACCGCCGTGCACCAGGGACAGGAGGAAGTGGGGAGAGTCCGAGGTGCTGTGGAGTGACCGGCATGAAGCCATCACCTCCGCCTCCCTCGGAGTGCGCGATGGACTCCGGGCTACACCATTGGACGAGGGTGCGAGCGAAGGTATCACCTGTGACTCACCCACCAACTGGCTGCCTGTCCGGGAGGCCTGCTCTGGTCTCAGGCAGGGTCTGCACGCTGGCGGCCATGGAGCAAAGAGAGTGCCCTCGTCTGACACTGGGCCACATCGCGCTGTCATTGTGCCACCGCCTTCTGGGTCTGAGTCACATCTAACACAGCTAATCCCACACTTACCGAGTGAACACAGCTAATCCCACACTTACCGAGTGAACACAGCTAATCCACACTTACCGAGTGAACACAGCTAATGCACATTTACCGAGTGAACACAGCTAATCCCACACTTATCGAGTGAACACAGCTAATCCACATTCACCGAGTGAACACAGCTAATCCACATTTACCGAGTGAACACAGCTAATCCACATTTACGGAGCGAACACAGCTAATCCCACACTTACCGAGTGAACACAGCTAATCCACATTTACCGAGCGAACACAGCTAATCCCAAACTTACCGAGTGAACACAGCTAATCCACACTTACCGAGTGAACACAGCTAATCCACACTTACAGAGCGAACACAGCTAATCCACACTTACCGAGTGAACACAGCTAATCCCACATTTACCGAGTGAACATAGCTAATCCACATTTAGTGAGCGAACACAGCTAATCCCACATTTACCGAGTGAACACAGCTAATCCCACACTTACCGAGTGAACACAGCTAATCCACACTTACCGAGCGAACACAGCTAATCCCACACTTACCGAGCGAACACAGCTAATCCCACCCTTACCGAGTGAACACAGCTAATCCCACACTTACCGAGTGAACACAGCTAATCCACATTCACCGAGTGAACACAGCTAATCCACATTTACCGAGTGAACACAGCTAATCCACACTTACCGAGTGAACACAGCTAATCCACACTTACCGAGCGAACACAGCTAATCCCACACTTACCGAGCGAACACAGCTAATCCCACACTTACCGAGTGAACACAGCTAATCCACACTTACCGAGTGAACACAGCTAATCCCACACTTGCCGAGTGAACACAGCTAATCCACATTTACCGAGTGAACACAGCTAATCCACACTTACCGAGTGAACACAGCTAATCCCACATTTACCGAGTGAACACAGCTAATCCACACTTACCGAGTGAACTCAGCTAATCCACACTTACCGAGTGAACACAGCTAATCCCACATTTACCAAGTGAACACAGCTAATCCACATTTACCGAGTGAACACAGCTAATCCACATTTACCGAGTGAACACAGCTAATCCCACATTTACCGAGTGAACACAGCTAATCCACATTTACCGAGTGAACACAGCTAATCCCACACTTACTGAGTGAACACAGCTAATCCACATTTACCGAGTGAACACAGCTAATCCACACTTACCGAGCGAACACAGCTAATCCACATTTACCGAGTGAACACAGCTAATCCCACACTTACCGAGTGAACACAGCTAATCCACATTTACCGAGTGAACACAGCTAATCCCACACTTACCGAGTGAACACAGCTAATCCACATTTACCGAGTGAACACAGCGAATCCACATTTACCGAGTGAGCACAGCTAATCCCACACTTACCGAGTGAACACAGCTAATCCACATTTACCGAGTGAACACAGCTAATCCCACACTTACCGAGTGAACACAGCTAATCCCACACTTACCGAGTGTACACAGCTAATCCCACACTTACCGAGTGAACACAGCGAATCCACACTTACCAAGTGAACACAGCTAATCCACACTTACCGACTGACCACAGCTAATCCACACTTACCGAGTGAACACAGCTAATCCACATTTCCCGAGTGAAGACAGCTAATCCCACACTTACCGAGTGAACACAGCTAATACCACTTTTACCGAGTGAACACAGCTAATCCACATTTACCGAGAGAACACAGCTAATCCACATTTACTGAGTGAACACAGCTAATCCCACAGTTACCAAGTGAACACAGCTAATCCCACACTTACCGAGTGAACACAGCTAATCCCACACTTACCGAGTGAACACAACTAATCCACACTTACCAAGTGAACACAGCTAATCCACATTTACCGAGTGAACACAGCTAATCCACATTTGCCGAGTGAACACAGCTAATCCACATTTACCGAGTGATCACAGCTAATCCCACACTTACCGAGTGAACACAGCTAAACCACATTTACCGAGTGAACACAGCTAATCCCACACTTACCGAGTGTACACAGCTAATCCCACACTTACCGAGTGAACACAGCTAATCCCACAGTTACCGAGTGAACACAGCTAATCCACACTTACCGAGTGAACACAGCTAATCCACACTTACCGAGTGAACACAGCTAATCCACATTTACCGAGTGAACACAGCTAATCCACACTTACCGAGTGAACACAACTAATCCCACACTTACCGAGTAAACACAGCTAATCCACATTTACCGAGTGAACACAGCTAATCCCACACTTACCGAGTGAATACAGCTAATCCCAAACTTACCGAGTGTACACAGCTAATCCACATTTACCGAGTGAACACAGCTAATCCACATTTACTGAGTGTACACAGCTAATCCATACTTATCGAGTGAACACAGCTAATCCACACTTACCGAGTGAACACAGCTAATCCACATTTACCGAGTGAACACAGCTAATCCACATTTACCGAATGAACACAGCTAATCCACACTTACTGAGCGAACACAGCTAATCCACACTTACCGAGTGAGCACAGCTAATCCACACTTACCGAGTGAACACAGCTAATCCACACTTACCGAGTGAACACAGCTAATCCCACACTTACCGAGTGTACACAGCTAATCCACACTTACCGAGTGAACACAGCTAATCCACACTTACCGAGTGAACACAGCTAATCCCACATTTACCGAGTGAACACAGCTAATCCACATTTACCGAGTGAACACAGCAAATCCCACACTTGCTGAGCGAACACAGCTAATCCCACACTTACCGAGTGAACACAGCTAATCCACATTTACCGAGTGTACACAGCTAATCCACACTTACCGAGTGTACACAGCTAATCCACACTTACCGAGTGATCACAGCTAATCCTCACACTTACCGAGTGAACACAGCTAATCCACATTTACCGAGTGAACACAGCTAATCCCACACTTACCGAGTGAACACAGCTAATCCCACACTTACCGAGTGAACACAGCTAATCCCACACTTACCGAGTGAACACAGCTAATCCCACATTTATCGAGTGAACACAGCTAATCCCACACTTACCGAGTGAACACAGCTAATCCACACTTACCGAGTGAACACAGCTAATCCCACTCTTACCGAGTGAACACAGCTAATCCACATTTACCGAGTGAACACAGCTATTCCACACTTACCGAGTGAACACAGCTAATCCACATTTACCAACTGTACACAGCTAATCCACACTTACCGAGTGAACACAGCTAATCCACACTTACCGAGTGAACACAGCTAATCCACACTTACCGAGTGAACACAGCTAATCCCACTCTTACCGAGTGAACACAGCTAATCCACATTTACCGAGTGAACACAGCTAATCCACATTTACCGAGTGAACACAGCTAATCCACACTTACCGAGTGAACACAGCTAATCCACATTTACCGACTGTACACAGCTAATCCACACTTACCGAGTGAACACAGCTAATCCACACTTACCGAATGAACACATCTAATCCACACTTACCGAGTGAACACAGCTAATCCCACACTTACCGAGTGAACACAGCTAATCCACACTTACCGAGTGAACACAGCTAATCCACACTTAGCGAGTGAACACAGCTAATCCCACACTTACCAAGTGATCACAGCTAATCCCACATTTACCGAGTGAACACAGCAAATCCACATTTACCGAGTGAACATAGTTAATCCACATTTACCGAGTGAACACAGCTAATCCCACACTTACCGAGTGAACACAGCTAATCCACACTTACCGAGTGAACACAGCTAATCCCACATTGACCGAGTGAACACAGCTAATCCACACTTACCGAGTGAACACAGCTAAACCACATTTACCGAGTGAACACAGCTAATCCACACTTACTGAGTGAACACAGCTAATCCCACATTTACCGAGTGAACACAGCTAATCCAGATTTACCGAGTGTACGCAGCTAATCCACACTTACCGAGTGAACACAGCTAATCCACATTTACTGAGTGTACACAGCTAATCCACATTTACCGAGTGAACACAGCTAATCCACATTTACCGAGTGAACACAGCTAATCCACATTTACCGAGTGAACACAGCTAACCCACATTTACCGTGTGCACACAGCTAATCCACACTTACCGAGTGTACACAGCTAATCCCACACTTACCGAGTGTACACAGCTAATCCACATTTACCGAGTGTACACAGCTAATCCCACACTTACCGAGTGTACACAGCTAATCCACATTTACCGAGTGTACACAGCTAATCCACACTTACCGAGTGAACACAGCTAATCCACATTTACCGAGTGAACACAGTTAATCCACATTTACCGAGTGAACACAGCTAATCCCACACTTACCGAGTGAACACAGCTAATCCACATTTACCGAGTGAACACAGTTAATCCACATTTACCGAGTGAACACAGCTAATCCCACACTTACCGAGTGAACACAGCTAATCCACATTTACCGACTGAACACAGCTAATCCCACACTTACCGAGTGAACACAGCCAATCCCACACTTACCGAGTGAACACAGCTAATCCACACTTACCGAGTGAACACAGCTAATCCCACACTTACCGAGTGAGCACAGCTAATCCCACACTTACCGAGTGAGCACAGCTAATCCCCCATTTACCGAGTGAACACAGCTAATCCCACACTTACCGAGTGAACACAGCTAATCCACACTTACCGAGTGAACACAGCGAATCCACACTTACCGAGTGAACACAGCTAATCCACATTTACCGAGTGAACACAGCTAATCCCACACTTACCGAGTGAACACAGCTAATCCACATTTACCGATTGAACACAGCGAATCCACACTTACCGAGTGAACACAGCGAATCCACACTTACCGAGTGAACACAGCGAATCCACATTTACCGAGTGAACACAGCGAATCCACACTTACCGAGTGAACACAGCGAATCCACATTTACCGAGTGAACACAGCTAATCCACACTTACCGAGTGAACACAGCGAATCCACATTTACCGAGTGAACACAGCTAATCCCACACTTATGAGTGAACACAGCTAATCCCACACTTACCGAGTGTACACAGCTAATCCACATTTACCGAGTGAACACAGCGAATCCACACTTACCGAGTGAACACAGCGAATCCACACTTACCGAGTGAACACAGCAAATCCACACTTACCGAGTGAACACAGCTAATCCACATTTACCGATTGAACACAGTGAATCCACATTTACCGAGTGAACACAGCGAATCCACACTTACCGAGTGAACACAGCTAATCCACACTTACCGAGTGAACACAGCGAATCCACATTTACCGAGTGAACACAGCTAATCCCACACTTACCGAGTGAACACAGCTAATCCCACATTTACCGAGTGAACACAGCTAATCCACACTTACCGAGTGATCACAGCTAATCCACACTTACTGAGTGAACACAGCTAACCCACATTTACCGAGTGAACACAGCTAATCCACATTTACCGAGTGAACACAACTAATCCACACTTACCGAGTGAACACAGCTAATCCACACTTACCGAGTGAACACATCTAATCCACATTTACCGAGTGAACACAGCTAATCCACACTTACCGAGTGAACACAGCTAATCCCACATTTACCGAGTGAACACAGCTAATCCCACACTTACCGAGTGAACACAGCTAATCCCACATTTACCGAGTGAACACAGCTAATCCACATTTACCGAGTGAACACAGCTAATCCGCACTTACCGAGTGAACACAGCTAATCCACATTTACCGAGTGAACACAGCTAATCCACACTTACCGAGTGAACACAGCTAATCCACACTTACTGAGTGAACACAGGTAATCCACACTTACCGATTGAACACAGCTAATCCCACACTTACCGAGTGAGCACAGCTAATCCCACACTTACCGAGTGAACACAGCTAATCCACACTTACTGAGTGAACACAGCTAACCCACATTTACCGAGTGAACACAGCTAATCCCCATTTACCGAGTGAACACAGCTAATCCACACTTACCGAGTGAACACAGCTAATCTCACACTTACCGAGTGAACACAGCTAATCCACATTTACCGAGTGAACACAGCTAATCCACACTTACCGAGTGAACACAGCTAATCTCGCACTTACCGAGTGTACACAGCGAATCCACACTTACCGAGTGAACACAGCTAATCCACACTTACCGAGTGAACACAGCTAATCCACACTTACCAAGTGAACACAGCTAATCCATACTTACCGAGTGAACACAGCTGATTCCACACTTACCGAGTGAACACAGCTAATCCCACACTTACCGAGTGAACACAGCTAATCCACACTTACCGAGTGAACACAGCTAATCCACACCTACCGAGTGAACACAGCTAATCCACATTTACCGAGTGAACACAGCTAATCCACACATACCGAGTGAACACAGCTAATCCACATTTACCGAGTGAACACAGCTAATCCCACACTTACCGAGTGTACACAGCTAATCCACATTTACCGAGTGAACACAGCTAATCCACACTTACCGAGTGTACACAACTTATCCACATTTACCGAGTGAACACAGCTAATCCCACACTTACCGAGTGTACACAGCTAATCCACATTTACCGAGTGAACACAGCTAATCCACATTTAGCGAGTGTACACAGCTAATCCACGCTTACCGAGTGAACACAGCTAATCCACACTTACCGAGTGAACACAGCTAATCCACACTTCCCGAGTGAACACAGCAAATCCTACATGTACCGAGTGAACACAGCTAATCCACACTTACCAAGTGTACACAGCTAATCCACATTTACCGAGTGAACACAGCGAATCCACACTTACCGAGTGAACACAGCGAATCCACATTTACCGAGTGAACACAGCTAATCCACACTTACCGAGTGAACACAGCGAATCCACATTTACCGAGTGAACACAGCTAATCCCACACTTATGAGTGAACACAGCTAATCCCACACTTACCGAGTGTACACAGCTAATCCACATTTACCGAGTGAACACAGCGAATCCACACTTACCGAGTGAACACAGCGAATCCACACTTACCGAGTGAACACAGCAAATCCACACTTACCGAGTGAACACAGCTAATCCCACACTTACCGAGTGAACACAGCTAATCCACATTTACCGATTGAACACAGTGAATCCACATTTACCGAGTGAACACAGCGAATCCACACTTACCGAGTGAACACAGCTAATCCACACTTACCGAGTGAACACAGCGAATCCACATTTACCGAGTGAACACAGCTAATCCCACACTTACCGAGTGAACACAGCTAATCCCACATTTACCGAGTGAACACAGCTAATCCACACTTACCGAGTGATCACAGCTAATCCACACTTACTGAGTGAACACAGCTAACCCACATTTACCGAGTGAACACAGCTAATCCACATTTACCGAGTGAACACAACTAATCCACACTTACCGAGTGAACACAGCTAATCCACACTTACCGAGTGAACACATCTAATCCACATTTACCGAGTGAACACAGCTAATCCACACTTACCGAGTGAACACAGCTAATCCCACATTTACCGAGTGAACACAGCTAATCCCACACTTACCGAGTGAACACAGCTAATCCCACATTTACCGAGTGAACACAGCTAATCCACATTTACCGAGTGAACACAGCTAATCCACACTTACCGAGTGAACACAGCTAATCCGCACTTACCGAGTGAACACAGCTAATCCACATTTACCGAGTGAACACAGCTAATCCACACTTACCGAGTGAACACAGCTAATCCACACTTACTGAGTGAACACAGGTAATCCACACTTACCGATTGAACACAGCTAATCCCACACTTACCGAGTGAGCACAGCTAATCCCACACTTACCGAGTGAACACAGCTAATCCACACTTACTGAGTGAACACAGCTAACCCACATTTACCGAGTGAACACAGCTAATCCCCATTTACCGAGTGAACACAGCTAATCCACACTTACCGAGTGAACACAGCTAATCTCACACTTACCGAGTGAACACAGCTAATCCACATTTACCGAGTGAACACAGCTAATCCACACTTACCGAGTGAACACAGCTAATCTCGCACTTACCGAGTGAACACAGCTAATCCACATTTACCGAGTGAACACAGCTAATCCCACACTTACCGAGTGTACACAGCTAATCCACATTTACCGAGTGAACACAGCTAATCCACACTTACCGAGTGTACACAACTTATCCACATTTACCGAGTGAACACAGCTAATCCCACACTTACCGAGTGTACACAGCTAATCCACATTTACCGAGTGAACACAGCTAATCCACATTTAGCGAGTGTACACAGCTAATCCACGCTTACCGAGTGAACACAGCTAATCCACACTTACCGAGTGAACACAGCTAATCCACACTTCCCGAGTGAACACAGCAAATCCTACATGTACCGAGTGAACACAGCTAATCCACACTTACCAAGTGTACACAGCTAATCCACATTTACCGAGTGAACACAGCGAATCCACACTTACCGAGTGAACACAGCGAATCCACATTTACCGAGTGAACACAGCTAATCCACACTTACCGAGTGAACACAGCGAATCCACATTTACCGAGTGAACACAGCTAATCCCACACTTATGAGTGAACACAGCTAATCCCACACTTACCGAGTGTACACAGCTAATCCACATTTACCGAGTGAACACAGCGAATCCACACTTACCGAGTGAACACAGCGAATCCACACTTACCGAGTGAACACAGCAAATCCACACTTACCGAGTGAACACAGCTAATCCCACACTTACCGAGTGAACACAGCTAATCCACATTTACCGATTGAACACAGTGAATCCACATTTACCGAGTGAACACAGCGAATCCACACTTACCGAGTGAACACAGCTAATCCACACTTTCCGAGTGAACACAGCGAATCCACATTTACCGAGTGAACACAGCTAATCCCACACTTACCGAGTGAACACAGCTAATCCCCCATTTACCGAGTGAACACAGCTAATCCACACTTACCGAGTGATCACAGCTAATCCACACTTACTGAGTGAACACAGCTAACCCACATTTACCGAGTGAACACAGCTAATCCACATTTACCGAGTGAACACAACTAATCCATACTTACCGAGTGAACACAGCTAATCCACACTTACCGAGTGAACACATCTAATCCACATTTACCGAGTGAACACAGCTAATCCACACTTACCGAGTGAACACAGCTAATCCCACATTTACCGAGTGAACACAGCTAATCCCACACTTACCGAGTGAACACAGCTAATCCCACATTTACCGAGTGAACACAGCTAATCCACATTTACCGAGTGAACACAGCTAATCCACACTTACCGAGTGAACACAGCTAATCCGCACTTACCGAGTGAACACAGCTAATCCACATTTACCGAGTGAACACAGCTAATCCACACTTACCGAGTGAACACAGCTAATCCACACTTACTGAGTGAACACAGGTAATCCACACTTACCGATTGAACACAGCTAATCCCACACTTACCGAGTGAGCACAGCTAATCCCACACTTACCGAGTGAACACAGCTAATCCACACTTACTGAGTGAACACAGCTAACCCACATTTACCGAGTGAACACAGCTAATCCCCATTTACCGAGTGAACACAGCTAATCCACACTTACCGAGTGAACACAGCTAATCTCACACTTACCGAGTGAACACAGCTAATCCACATTTACCGAGTGAACACAGCTAATCCACACTTACCGAGTGAACACAGCTAATCTCGCACTTACCGAGTGTACACAGCGAATCCACACTTACCGAGTGAACACAGCTAATCCACACTTACCGAGTGAACACAGCTAATCCACACTTACCAAGTGAACACAGCTAATCCACACTTACCGAGTGAACACAGCTGATCCCACACTTACCGAGTGAACACAGCTAATCCACACTTACCGAGTGAACACAGCTAATCCACACTTACCGAGTGAACACAGCTAATCCACACATACCGAGTGAACACAGCTAATCCACATTTACCGAGTGAACACAGCTAATCCCACACTTACCGAGTGTACACAGCTAATCCACATTTACCGAGTGAACACAGCTAATCCACACTTACCGAGTGTACACAATTTATCCACATTTACCGAGTGAACACAGCTAATCCCACACTTACCGAGTGTACACAGCTAATCCACATTTACCGAGTGAACACAGCTAATCCACATTTAGCGAGTGTACACAGCTAATCCACGCTTACCGAGTGAACACAGCTAATCCACACTTACCGAGTGAACACAGCTAATCCACACTTCCCGAGTGAACACAGCAAATCCTACATGTACCGAGTGAACACAGCTAATCCACACTTACCAAGTGTACACAGCTAATCCACACTTACCGAGTGAACACAGCTAATCCACACTTACTGAGTGAATACAGCTAATCCACACTTACCGAGTGAACACAGCTAATCCCACACTTACCGAGTGAACACAGCTAATCCACATTTACCGAGTGAACACAGCTAATCCCACACTTACCGAGTGAACACAGCTAATCCACATTTACCGAGTGAACACAGCTGATCCCACACTTACCGAGTGAACACAGCTAATCCCACACTTACCGAGTGAACACAGCTAATCCACACTTACCGAGTGAACACAGCTAATCCACACTTACCGAGTGACACAGCTAATCCACATTTACCGAGTGAACACAGCTAATCCACACATACCGAGTGAACACAGCTAATCCACATTTACCGAGTGAACACAGCTAATCCCACACTTACCGAGTGTACACAGCTAATCCACATTTACCGAGTGAACACAGCTAATCCACACTTACCGAGTGTACACAATTTATCCACATTTACAGAGTGAACACAGCTAATCCCACACTTACCGAGTGTACACAGCTAATCCACATTTACCGAGTCAACACAGCTAATCCACATTTACCGAGTGTACACAGCTAATCCACGCTTACCGAGTGAACACAGCTAATCCACACTTACCGAGTGAACACAGCTAATCCACACTTACCGAGTGAACACAGCTAATCCACACTTCCCGAGTGAACACAGCTAATCCTACATGTACCGAGTGAACACAGCTAATCCACACTTACCGAGTGAACACAGCTAAACCACAGTTACCGAGTGAACACAGCTAATCCACACTTACCGAGTGAACACAGCTAATCCGCACTTACCGAGTGAACACAGCTAATCCACATTTACCGAGTGAACACAGCTAATCCACACTTACCGAGTGAACACAGCTAATCCACACTTACTGAGTGAACACAGGTAATCCACACTTACCGATTGAACACAGCTAATCCCACACTTACCGAGTGAGCACAGCTAATCCCACACTTACCGAGTGAACACAGCTAATCCACACTTACTGAGTGAACACAGCTAACCCACATTTACCGAGTGAACACAGCTAATCCCCATTTACCGAGTGAACACAGCTAATCCACACTTACCGAGTGAACACAGCTAATCTCACACTTACCGAGTGAACACAGCTAATCCACATTTACCGAGTGAACACAGCTAATCCACACTTACCGAGTGAACACAGCTAACCTCGCACTTACCGAGTGTACACAGCGAATCCACACTTACCGAGTGAACACAGCTAATCCACACTTACCGAGTGAACACAGCTAATCCACACTTACCAAGTGAACACAGCTAATCCACACTTACCGAGTGAACACAGCTGATCCCACACTTACCGAGTGAACACAGCTAATCCCACACTTACCGAGTGAACACAGCTAATCCACACTTACCGAGTGAACACAGCTAATCCACACTTACCGAGTGAACACAGCTAATCCACATTTACCGAGTGAACACAGCTAATCCACACATACCGAGTGAACACAGCTAATCCACATTTACCGAGTGAACACAGCTAATCCCACACTTACCGAGTGTACACAGCTAATCCACATTTACCGAGTGAACACAGCTAATCCACACTTACCGAGTGTACACAACTTATCCACATTTACCGAGTGAACACAGCTAATCCCACACTTACCGAGTGTACACAGCTAATCCACATTTACCGAGTGAACACAGCTAATCCACATTTAGCGAGTGTACACAGCTAATCCACGCTTACCGAGTGAACACAGCTAATCCACACTTACCGAGTGAACACAGCTAATCCACACTTCCCGAGTGAACACAGCAAATCCTACATGTACCGAGTGAACACAGCTAATCCACACTTACCAAGTGTACACAGCTAATCCACACTTACCGAGTGAACACAGCTAATCCACACTTACTGAGTGAATACAGCTAATCCACACTTACCGAGTGAACAGAGCTAATCCCACACTTACCGAGTGAACACAGCTAATCCACATTTACCGAGTGAACACAGCTAATCCCACACTTACCGAGTGAACACAGCTAATCCACATTTACCGAGTGAACACAGCTGATCCCACACTTACCGAGTGAACACAGCTAATCCCACACTTACCGAGTGAACACAGCTAATCCACACTTACCGAGTGAACACAGCTAATCCACACTTACCGAGTGACACAGCTAATCCACATTTACCGAGTGAACACAGCTAATCCACACATACCGAGTGAACACAGCTAATCCACATTTACCGAGTGAACACAGCTAATCCCACACTTACCGAGTGTACACAGCTAATCCACATTTACCGAGTGAACACAGCTAATCCACACTTACCGAGTGTACACAATTTATCCACATTTACAGAGTGAACACAGCTAATCCCACACTTACCGAGTGTACACAGCTAATCCACATTTACCGAGTCAACACAGCTAATCCTCATTTACCGAGTGTACACAGCTAATCCACGCTTACCGAGTGAACACAGCTAATCCACACTTACCGAGTGAACACAGCTAATCCACACTTCCCGAGTGAACACAGCTAATCCTACATGTACCGAGTGAACACAGCTAATCCACACTTACCGAGTGAACACAGCTAATCCCACACTTACCGAGTGAACACAGCTAATCCCACACTTTCCGAGTGAACACAGCTAATCCACACTTACCGAGTGTACACAGCTAATCCAGATTTACCGAGTGAACACAGCTCATCCACACTTACCGAGTGAACACAGCGAATCCCACAATTACCGAGTGAACACAGCTAATCCACATTTACCGAGTGTACACAGCTAATCCACATTTACCGAGTGAACACAGCTAATCCACATTTACCGAGTGAACACAGCTAATCCACACTTACCGAGAGTACACAGCTAATCCACATTTACCGAGTAAACACAGCTAATCCACACTTACCGAGTGAACACAGCTAATCCCACACTTACCGAGTGAACACAGCTAATCCCACACTTACCGAGTGATCACAGTTAATCCACATTTACCGAGTGAACACAGCTAATCCCACATTTACCGAGTGAACACAGCTAATCCCACACTTACCGAGTGTACACAGCTAATCCCACACTTACCGAGTGAACACAGCTAATCCCACACTTACCGAGTGAACACAGCTAATTCCCACTTACCGAGTGAGCACAGCTAATCCACACTTACCGAGTGAACACAGCTAATCCACACTTACCGAGTGAACACAGCTAATCCCACACTTACCGAGTGTACACAGCTAATCCACACTTACCGAGTGAACACAACTAATCCACACTTACCGAGTGAACACAGCTAATCCACATTTACCGAGTGAACACAGCTAATCCCACATTTACCGAGTGAACACAGCTAATCCACATTTACCGAGTGAACACAGCTAATCCCACACTTACTGAGCTAACACAGCTAATCCCACACTTACCGAGTGAACACAGCTAATCCACATTTACCGAGTGTACACAGCTAATCCACACTTACCGAGTGTACACAGCTAATCCACACTTACCGAGTGATCACAGCTAATCCACACACTTACCGAGTGAACACAGCTAATCCACATTTACCGAGTGAACACAGCTAATCCCACACTTACCGAGTGAACACAGCTAATCCCACACTTACCGAGTGAACACAGCTAATCCACACTTACCGAGTGAACACAGCTAATCCCTCACTTACCGAGTGAACACAGCTAATCCCACATGTATCGAGTGAACACAGCTAATCCAACACTTACCGAGTGAACACAGCTAATCCACACTTACCGAGTGAACACAGCTAATCCACACTTACCGACTGTACACAGCTAATCCACACTTACCGAGTGAACACAGCTAATCCACACTTACCGAGTGAACACAGCTAATCCCACTCTTACCGAGTGAACACAGCTAATCCACATTTACCGAGTGAACACAGCTAATCCACATTTACCGAGTGAACACAGCTAATCCACACTTACCGAGTGAACACAGCTAATCCACATTTACCGACTGTACACAGCTAATCCACACTTTCCGAGTGAACACAGCTAATCCAGACTTACCGAGTGAACACAGCTAATCCACACTTACCGAGTGAACACAGCTAATCCCACTCTTACCAAGTGAACACAGCTAATCCACACTTACCGAGTGAACACAGCTAAACCACACTTACCGAGTGAACACAGCTAATCCCACACTTACCGAGTGATCACAGCTAATCCCACATTTACCGAGTGAACACAGCAAATCCACATTTACCGAGTGAACATAGTTAATCCACATTTACCGAGTGAACACAGCTAATCCCACACTTACCGAGTGAACACAGCTAATCCACACTTACCGAGTGAACACACCTAATCCACATTTACCGAGTGAACACAGCTAATCCCACATTGACCGAGTGAACACAGCTAATCCACACTTACCGAGTGAACACAGCTAAACCACATTTACCGAGTGAACACAGCTAATCCACACTTACTGAGTGAACACAGCTAATCCCACATTTACCGAGTGAACACAGCTAATCCACACTTACCGAGTGTACACAGCTAATCCACATTTACCGAGTGTACACAGCTAATCCCACACTTACCGAGTGTACACAGCTAATCCACATTTACCGAGTGTACACAACTAATCCACACTTACCGAGTGAACACAGCTAATCCACATTTACCGAGTGAACACAGCTAATCCACATTTACCGAGTGAACACAGTTAATCCACATTTACCGAGTGAACACAGCTAATCGCACACTTACCGAGTGAACACAGCTAATCCACATTTACCGAGTGAACACAGTTAATCCACATTTACCGAGTGAACACAGCTAATCCTACACTTACCGAGTGAACACAGCTAATCCACATTTACCGAGTGAACACAGCTAATCCCACACTTACCAAGTGAACACAGCCAATCCCACACTTACCGAGTGAACACAGCTAATCCACACTTACCGAGTGAACACAGCTAATCCCACACTTACCGAGTGAGCACAGCCAATCCCACACTTACCGAGTGAGCACAGCTAATCCCCCACTTACCGAGCGAACACAGCTAATCCCACACTTACCGAGTGTACACAGCTAATCCACATTTACTGAGTGAACACAGCTAATCCACATTTACCGAGTGAGCACAGCTAATCCACATTTACCGAGTGTACACAGCGAATCCACACTTTCCGAGTGAACACCGCGAATCCACACTTACCGAGTGAACACAGCGAATCCACACTTACCGAGTGAACACAGCTAATCCACACTTACCGAGTGAACACAGCTAATCCCACACTTACCGAGTGAACACAGCTAATCCACATTTACCGATTGAACACAGCGAATCCATACTTACCGAGTTAACACAGCTAATCCCACACTTACCGAGTGTACACAGCTAATCCACATTTACCGAGTGAACACAGCTAATCCACATTTACCGAGTGAACACAGCTAACCCACATTTACCGAGTGCACACAGCTAATCCACACTTACCGAGTGTACACAGCTAATCCCACACTTACCGAGTGTACACAGCTAATCCACATTTACCGAGTGTACACAGCTAATCCCACACTTACCGAGTGTACACAGCTAATCCACATTTACCGAGTGAACACAGCTAATCCACATTTACCGAGTGAACACAGCTAATCCACATTTACCGAGTGAACACAGCTAATCCCACACTTACCGAGTGAACACAGCTAATCCACATTTACCGAGTGAACACAGTTAATCCACATTTACCGAGTGAACACAGCTAATCCCACACTTACCGAGTGAACACAGCTAATCCACATTTACCGAGTGAACACAGCTAATCCCACACTTACCGAGTGAACACAGCCAATCCCACACTTACCGAGTGAACACAGCCAATCCCACACTTACCGAGTGAACACAGCTAATCTACACTTACCGAGTGAACACAGCTAATCCCACACTTACCGAGTGAGCACAGCTAATCCCACATTTACCGAGTGAGCACAGCTAATCCCCCACTTACCGAGTGAACACAGCTAATCCCACACTTACCGAGTGTACACAGCTAATCCATACTTATCGAGTGAACACAGCTAATCCACACTTACCGAGTCAACACAGCTAATACACATCAACCGAGTGAACACAGCTAATCCACATTTACCGAGTGAACACAGCTAATCCACACTTACTGAGCGAACACAGCTAATCCACACTTACCGAGTGAGCACAGCTAATCCACACTTACCGAGTGAACACAGCTAATCCACACTTACCGAGTGAACACAGCTAATCCCACACTTACCGAGTGTACACAGCTAATCCACACTTACCGAGTGAACACAGCTAATCCACACTTACCGAGTGAACACAGCTAATCCACATTTACCGAGTGAACACAGCTAATCCCACATTTACCGAGTGAACACAGCTAATCCACATTTACCGAGTGAACACAGCTAATCCCACACTTACTGAGCGAACACAGCTAATCCCAC
Source organism: Scyliorhinus torazame (assembly GCF_047496885.1). Lineage (NCBI taxonomy): Eukaryota > Metazoa > Chordata > Chondrichthyes > Carcharhiniformes > Scyliorhinidae > Scyliorhinus > Scyliorhinus torazame. The sequence goes on from NW_027308225.1 coordinate 114,760, forward strand.
ACTTACCGAGTGAACACAGCTAATCCACATTTACCGAGTGTACACAGCTAATCCACACTTACCGAGTGTACACAGCTAATCCACACTTACCGAGTGATCACAGCTAATCCTCACACTTACCGAGTGAACACAGCTAATCCACATTTACCGAGTGAACACAGCTAATCCCACACTTACCGAGTGAACACAGCTAATCCCACACTTACCGAGTGAACACAGCTAATCCCACACTTACCGAGTGAACACAGCTAATCCCACACTTACCGAGTGAACACAGCTAATCCACACTTACCAAGTGAACACAGCTAATCCCACTCTTACCGAGTGAACACAGCTAATCCACATTTACCGAGTGAACACAGCTATTCCACACTTACCGAGTGAACACAGCTAATCCACATTTACCGACTGTACACAGCTAATCCACACTTACCGAGTGAACACAGCTAATCCACACTTACCGAGTGAACACAGCTAATCCACACTTACCGAGTGAACACAGCTAATCCCACTCTTACCGAGTGAACACAGCTAATCCACATTTACCGAGTGAACACAGCTAATCCACATTTACCGAGTGAAAAAAGCTAATCCACATTTACCGAGTGAACACAGCTAATCCACATTTACCGTGTGAACACAGCTAATCCACACTTTCCGAGTGAACACAGCTAATCCCACACTTACCGAGTGATCACAGCTAATCCCACATTTACCGAGTGAACACAGCAAATCCACATTTACCGAGTGAACATAGTTAATCCACATTTACCGAGTGAACACAGCTAATCCCACACTTACCGAGTGAACACAGCTAATCCACACTTACCGAGTGAACACAGCTAATCCACATTTACCGAGTGAACACAGCTAATCCCACATTGACCGAGTGAACACAGCTAATCCACACTTACCGAGTGAACACAGCTAAACCACAGTTACCGAGTGAACACAGCTAATCCACACTTACTGAGTGAACACAGCTAATCCCACATTTACCGAGTGAACACAGCTAATCCACACTTACCGAGTGAACACAGCTAATCCACATTTACTGAGTGTACACAGCTAATCCACATTTACCGAGTGAACACAGCTAATCCCACACTTACCGAGTGAACACAGCTAATCCACATTTACCGAGTGAACACAGTTAATCCACATTTACCGAGTGAACACAGCTAATCCCACACTTACCGAGTGAACACAGCTAATCCACATTTACCGAGTGAACACAGCTAATCCACATTTACCGAGTGAACACAGTTAATCCACATTTACCGAGTGAACACAGTTAATCCACATTTACCGAGTGAACACAGCTAATCCCACACTTACCGAGTGAACACAGCTAATCCACATTTACCGAGTGAACACAGCTAATCCCACACTTACCGAGTGAACACAGCCAATCCCACACTTACCGAGTGAACACAGCTAATCCACACTTACCGAGTGAACACAGCTAATCCCACACTTACCGAGTGAGCACAGCTAATCCCACACTTACCGAGTGAGCACAGCTAATCCCCCATTTACCGAGTGAACACAGCTAATCCCACACTTACCGAGTGTACACAGCTAATCCACATTTACTGAGTGAACACAGCTAATCCACATTTACCGAGTGAACACAGCTAATCTACATTTACCGAGTGTACACAGCTAATCCCACACTTACCGAGTGTACACAGCTAATCCACATTTACCGAGTGAACACAGCTAATCCACACTTACCGAGTGAACACAGCTAATCTACATTTACCGAGTGTACACAGCTAATCCCACACTTACCGAGTGTAAACAGCTAATCCACATTTACTGAGTGAACACAGCTAATCCACATTTACCGAGTGAACACAGCTAATCTACATTTACCGAGTGTACACAGCTAATCCCACACTTACCGAGTGTACACAGCTAATCCACATTTACCGATTGAACACAGCGAATCCACACTTACCGAGTGAACACAGCGAATCCACACTTACCGAGTGAACACAGCTAATCCACACTTACCGAGTGAACACAGCTAATCCCACACTTACCGAGTGAACACAGCTAATCCACATTTACCGATTGAACACAGCGAATCCACACTTACCGAGTGAACACAGCGAATCCACACTTACCGAGTGAACACAGCTAATCCACACTTACCGAGTGAACACAGCGAACCCACATTTACCGAGTGAACACAGCTAATCCCACACTTATGAGTGAACACAGCTAATCCCACACTTACCGAGTGTACACAGCTAATCCACATTTACCGAGTGAACACAGCGAATCCACACTTACCGAGTGAACACAGCGAATCCACACTTACCGAGTGAACACAGCAAATCCACACTTACCGAGTGAACACAGCTAATCCCACACTTACCGAGTGAACACAGCTAATCCACATTTACCGATTGAACACAGTGAATCCACATTTACCGAGTGAACACAGCGAATCCACACTTACCGAGTGAACACAGCTAATCCACACTTACCGAGTGAACACAGCGAATCCACATTTACCGAGTGAACACAGCTAATCCCACAGTTACCGAGTGAACACAGCTAATCCCACATTTACCGAGTGAACACAGCTAATCCACACTTACCGAGTGAACACAGCTAATCCACAGTTACCGAGTGAACACAGCTAATCCACACTTACTGAGTGAACACAGCTAATCCACACTTACTGAGTGAACACAGCTAACCCACATTTACCGAGTGAACACAGCTAATCCACATTTACCGAGTGAACACAGCTAATCCACACTTACCGAGTGAACACAGCTAATCCACACTTACCGAGTGAACACAGCTAATCCCACATTTACCGAGTGAACACAGCTAATCCCACACTTACCGAGTGTACACAGTTAATCCCACACTTACCGAGTGAACACAGCTAATCCACACTTACCGAGTGAACACAGCTAATCCACATTTACTGAGTGAACACAGCTAATCCACATTTACCGAGTGAACACAGCTAATCTACATTTACCGAGTGTACACAGCTAATCCCACACTTACCGAGTGTACACAGCTAATCCACATTTACCGAGTGAACACAGCTAATCCACACTTACCGAGTGAACACAGCTAATCCGCACTTACCGAGTGAACACAGCTAATCCACATTTACCGAGTGAACACAGCTAATCCACACTTACCGAGTGAACACAGCTAATCCACACTTACTGAGTGAACACAGGTAATCCACACTTACCGATTGAACACAGCTAATCCACATTTACCGAGTGAACACAGCTAATCCACACTTACCGAGTGAACACAGCTAATCCACACTTACCGAGTGAACACAGCTAATCCCACATTTACCGAGTGAACACAGCTAATCCCACACTTACCGAGTGTACACAGTTAATCCCACACTTACCGAGTGAACACAGCTAATCCACACTTACCGAGTGAACACAGCTAATCCACATTTACTGAGTGAACACAGCTAATCCACATTTACCGAGTGAACACAGCTAATCTACATTTACCGAGTGTACACAGCTAATCCCACACTTACCGAGTGTACACAGCTAATCCACATTTACCGAGTGAACACAGCTAATCCACACTTACCGAGTGAACACAGCTAATCCGCACTTACCGAGTGAACACAGCTAATCCACATTTACCGAGTGAACACAGCTAATCCACACTTACCGAGTGAACACAGCTAATCCACACTTACTGAGTGAACACAGGTAATCCACACTTACCGATTGAACACAGCTAATCCCACACTTACCGAGTGAGCACAGCTAATCCCACACTTACCGAGTGAACACAGCTAATCCACACTTACTGAGTGAACACAGCTAACCCACATTTACCGAGTGAACACAGCTAATCCCCATTTACCGAGTGAACACAGCTAATCCACACTTACCGAGTGAACACAGCTAACCTCACACTTACCGAGTGAACACAACTAATCCACATTTACCGAGTGAACACAGCTAATCCACACTTACCGAGTGAACACAGCTAATCTCGCACTTACCGAGTGTACACAGCGAATCCACACTTACCGAGTGAACACAGCTAATCCACACTTACCGAGTGAACACAGCTAATCCACACTTACCAAGTGAACACAGCTAATCCACACTTACCGAGTCAACACAGCTAATCCACACTTACCGAGTCAACACAGCTAATCCACACTTACCGAGTCTACACAGCTAATCCACACTTACCGAGTGAACACAGCTAATCCACACTTACTGAGTGAACACAGCTAATCGACACTTACCGAGTGAACACAGCTAATCCACACTTACCGAGTGAACACAGCTAATCCACATTTACCGAGTGAACACAGCTAATCCCACACTTACCGAGTGAACACAGCTAATCCACATTTACCGAGTGAACACAGCTGATCCCACACTTACCGAGTGAACACAGCTAATCCCACACTTACCGAGTGAACACAGCTAATCCACATTTACCGAGTGAACACAGCTAATCCACATTTACCGAGTGAACACAGCTAATCCACACATACCGAGTGAACACAGCTAATCCACATTTACCGAGTGAACACAGCTAATCCCACACTTACCGAGTGTACACAGCTAATCCACATTTACCGAGTGAACACAGCTAATCCACACTTACCGAGTGTACACAACTTATCCACATTTACCGAGTGAACACAGCTAATCCCACACTTACCGAGTGTACACAGCTAATCCACATTTACCGAGTGAACACAGCTAATCCACATTTACCGAGTGTACACAGCTAATCTACGCTTACCGAGTGAACACAGCTAATCCACACTTACCGAGTGAACACAGCTAATCCACACTTCCCGAGTGAACACAGCTAATCCTACATGTACCGAGTGAACACAGCTAATCCACACTTACCAAGTGTACACAGCTAATCCACACTTACAGAGTGAACACAGCTAATCCACACTTACTGAGTGAACACAGCTAATCCACACTTACCGAGTGAACACAGCTAATCCACACTTACCGAGTGTACACAGCTAATCCACATTTACCGAGTGAACACAGCTAATCCACATTTACCGAGTGAACACAGCTAATCCCACACTTACCGAGTGAACACAGCTAATCCACATTTACCGAGTGAACACATCTGATCCCACACTTACCGAGTGAACACAGCTAATCCCACATTTACCGAGTGAACACAGCTAATCCACACTTACCGAGTGAACACAGCTAATCCACACTTACCGAGTGAACACAGCTAATCCACATTTACCGAGTTAACACAGCTAATCCACACATACCGAGCGAACACAGCTAATCCACATTTACCGAGTGAACACAGCTAATCCCACAGTTACCGAGTGAACACAGCTAATCCACATTTACCGAGTGAACACAGCTAATCCACACTTACCGAGTGTACACAACTTATCCACATTTACAGAGTGAACACAGCTAATCCCACACTTACCGAGTGTACACAGCTAATCCACATTTACCGAGTGAACACAGCTAATCCACATTTACCGAGTGTACACAGCTAATCCACGCTTACCGAGTGAACACAGCTAATCCACATTTACCGAGTCAACACAGCTAATACACATCAACCGAGTGAACACAGCTAATCCACATTTACCGAGTGAACACAGCTAATCCACACTTACTGAGCGAACACAGCTAATCCACACTTACCGAGTGAGCACAGCTAATCCACACTTACCGAGTGAACACAGCTAATCCACACTTACCGAGTGAACACAGCTAATCCCACACTTACCGAGTGTACACAGCTAATCCACACTTACCGAGTGAACACAGCTAATCCACACTTACCGAGTGAACACAGCTAATCCACATTTACCGAGTGAACACAGCTAATCCCACATTTACCGAGTGAACACAGCTAATCCACATTTACCGAGTGAACACAGCTAATCCCACACTTACTGAGCGAACACAGCTAATCCCACACTTACCGAGTGAACACAGCTAATCCACATTTACCGAGTGTACACAGCTAATCCACACTTACCGAGTGTACACAGCTAATCCACACTTACCGAGTGATCACAGCTAATCCTCACACTTACCGAGTGAACACAGCTAATCCACATTTACCGAGTGAACACAGCTAATCCCACACTTACCGAGTGAACACAGCTAATCCCACACTTACCGAGTGAACACAGCTAATCCCACACTTACCGAGTGAACACAGCTAATCCCACACTTACCGAGTGAACACAGCTAATCCACACTTACCGAGTGAACACAGCTAATACCACTCTTACGGAGTGAACACAGCTAATCCACATTTACCGAGTGAACACAGCTATTCCACACTTACCGAGTGAACACAGCTAATCCACATTTACCGACTGTACACAGCTAATCCACACTTACCGAGTGAACACAGCTAATCCACACTTACCGAGTGAACACAGCTAATCCACACTTACCGAGTGAACACAGCTAATCCCACTCTTACCGAGTGAACACAGCTAATCCACATTTACCGAGTGAACACAGCTAATCCACATTTACCGAGTGAACAAAGCTAATCCACATTTACCGAGTGAACACAGCTAATCCACATTTACCGTGTGAACACAGCTAATCCACACTTTCCGAGTGAACACAGCTAATCCCACACTTACCGAGTGATCACAGCTAATCCCACATTTACCGAGTGAACACAGCAAATCCACATTTACCGAGTGAACATAGTTAATCCACATTTACCGAGTGAACACAGCTAATCCCACACTTACCGAGTGAACACAGCTAATCCACACTTACCGAGTGAACACAGCTAATCCACATTTACCGAGTGAACACAGCTAATCCCACATTGACCGAGTGAACACAGCTAATCCACACTTACCGAGTGAACACAGCTAAACCACAGTTACCGAGTGAACACAGCTAATCCACACTTACTGAGTGAACACAGCTAATCCCACATTTACCGAGTGAACACAGCTAATCCACACTTACCGAGTGAACACAGCTAATCCACATTTACTGAGTGTACACAGCTAATCCACATTTACCGAGTGAACACAGCTAATCCCACACTTACCGAGTGAACACAGCTAATCCACATTTACCGAGTGAACACAGGTAATCCACATTTACCGAGTGAACACAGTTAATCCACATTTACCGAGTGAACACAGCTAATCCCACACTTACCGAGTGAACACAGCTAATCCACATTTACCGAGTGAACACAGCTAATCCCACACTTACCGAGTGAACACAGCTAATCCACATTTACCGAGTGAACACAGTTAATCCACATTTACCGAGTGAACACAGCTAATCCCACACTTACCGAGTGAACACAGCTAATCCACATTTACCGAGTGAACACAGCTAATCCCACACTTACCGAGTGAACACAGCCAATCCCACACTTACCGAGTGAACACAGCTAATCCACACTTACCGAGTGAACACAGCTAATCCCACACTTACCGAGTGAGCACAGCTAATCCCACACTTACCGAGTGAGCACAGCTAATCCCCCATTTACCGAGTGAACACAGCTAATCCCACACTTACCGAGTGTACACAGCTAATCCACATTTACTGAGTGAACACAGCTAATCCACATTTACCGAGTGAACACAGCTAATCTACATTTACCGAGTGTACACAGCTAATCCCACACTTACCGAGTGTACACAGCTAATCCACATTTACCGAGTGAACACAGCTAATCCACACTTACCGAGTGAACACAGCTAATCTACATTTACCGAGTGTACACAGCTAATCCCACACTTACCGAGTGTAAACAGCTAATCCACATTTACTGAGTGAACACAGCTAATCCACATTTACCGAGTGAACACAGCTAATCTACATTTACCGAGTGTACACAGCTAATTCCACACTTACCGAGTGTACACAGCTAATCCACATTTACCGATTGAACACAGCGAATCCACACTTACCGAGTGAACACAGCGAATCCACACTTACCGAGTGAACACAGCTAATCCACACTTACCGAGTGAACACAGCTAATCCCACACTTACCGAGTGAACACAGCTAATCCACATTTACCGATTGAACACAGCGAATCCACACTTACCGAGTGAACACAGCGAATCCACACTTACCGAGTGAACACAGCTAATCCACACTTACCGAGTGAACACAGTTAATCCACATTTACCGAGTGAACACAGCTAATCCCACACTTATGAGTGAACACAGCTAATCCCACACTTACCGAGTGTACACAGCTAATCCACATTTACCGAGTGAACACAGCGAATCCACACTTACCGAGTGAACACAGCGAATCCACACTTACCGAGTGAACACAGCAAATCCACACTTACCGAGTGAACACAGCTAATCCCACACTTACCGAGTGAACACAGCTAATCCACATTTACCGATTGAACACAGTGAATCCACATTTACCGAGTGAACACAGCGAATCCACACTTACCGAGTGAACACAGCTAATCCACACTTACCGAGTGAACACAGCGAATCCACATTTACCGAGTGAACACAGCTAATCCCACACTTACCGAGTGAACACAGCTAATCCCACATTTACCGAGTGAACACAGCTAATCCACACTTACCGAGTGAACACAGCTAATCCACAGTTACCGAGTGAACACAGCTAATCCACACTTACTGAGTGAACACAGCTAATCCACACTTACTGAGTGAACACAGCTAACCCACATTTACCGAGTGAACACAGCTAATCCACATTTACCGAGTGAACACAACTAATCCACACTTACCGAGTGAACACAGCTAATCCACACTTACCGAGTGAACACAGCTAATCCACATTTACCGAGTGAACACAGCTAATCCACACTTACCGAGTGAACACAGCTAATCCACACTTACCGAGTGAACACAGCTAATCCCACATTTACCGAGTGAACACAGCTAATCCCACACTTACCGAGTGTACACAGCTAATCCACATTTACTGAGTGAACACAGCTAATCCACATTTACCGAGTGAACACAGCTAATCTACATTTACCGAGTGTACACAGCTAATCCCACACTTACCGAGTGTACACAGCTAATCCACATTTACCGAGTGAACACAGCTAATCCACACTTACCGAGTGAACACAGCTAATCCGCACTTACCGAGTGAACACAGCTAATCCACATTTACCGAGTGAACACAGCTAATCCACACTTACCGAGTGAACACAGCTAATCCACACTTACTGAGTGAACACAGGTAATCCACACTTACCGATTGAACACAGCTAATCCCACACTTACCGAGTGAGCACAGCTAATCCCACACTTACCGAGTGAACACAGCTAATCCACACTTACTGAGTGAACACAGCTAACCCACATTTACCGAGTGAACACAGCTAATCCCCATTTACCGAGTGAACACAGCTAATCCACACTTACGGAGTGAACACAGCTAACCTCACACTTACCGAGTGAACACAACTAATCCACATTTACCGAGTGAACACAGCTAATCCACACTTACTGAGTGAACACAGCTAATCTCGCACTTACCGAGTGTACACAGCGAATCCACACTTACCGAGTGAACACAGCTAATCCACACTTACCGAGTGAACACAGCTAATCCACACTTACCAAGTGAACACAGCTAATCCACACTTACCGAGTCAACACAGCTAATCCACACTTACCGAGTCAACACAGCTAATCCACACTTACCGAGTCTACACAGCTAATCCACACTTACCGAGTGAACACAGCTAATCCACACTTACTGAGTGAACACAGCTAATCCACACTTACCGAGTGAACACAGCTAATCCACACTTACCGAGTGAACACAGCTAATCCACATTTACCGAGTGAACACAGCTAATCCCACACTTACCGAGTGAACACAGCTAATCCACATTTACCGAGTGAACACAGCTGATCCCACACTTACCGAGTGAACACAGCTAATCCCACACTTACCGAGTGAACACAGCTAATCCACACTTACCGAGTGAACACAGCTAATCCACATTTACCGAGTGAACACAGCTAATCCACATTTACCGAGTGAACACAGCTAATCCACACATACCGAGTGAACACAGCTAATCCACATTTACCGAGTGAACACAGCTAATCCCACACTTACCGAGTGTACACAGCTAATCCACATTTACCGAGTGAACACAGCTAATCCACACTTACCGAGTGTACACAACTTATCCACATTTACCGAGTGAACACAGCTAATCCCACACTCACCGAGTGTACACAGCTAATCCACATTTACCGAGTGAACACAGCTAATCCACATTTACCGAGTGTACACAGCTAATCTACGCTTACCGAGTGAACACAGCTAATCCACACTTACCGAGTGAACACAGCTAATCCACACTTCCCGAGTGAACACAGCTAATCCTACATGTACCGAGTGAACACAGCTAATCCACACTTACCAAGTGTACACAGCTAATCCACACTTACCGAGTGAACACAGCTAATCCACACTTACTGAGTGAACACAGCTAATCCACACTTACCGAGTGAACACAGCTAATCCACACTTACCGAGTGTACACAGCTAATCCACATTTACCGAGTGAACACAGCTAATCCACATTTACCGAGTGAACACAGCTAATCCCACACTTACCGAGTGAACACAGCTAATCCACATTTACCGAGTGAACACATCTGATCCCACACTTACCGAGTGAACACAGCTAATCCCACACTTACCGAGTGAACACAGCTAATCCACACTTACCGAGTGAACACAGCTAATCCACACTTACCGAGTGAACACAGCTAATCCACATTTACCGAGTGAACACAGCTAATCCACACATACCGAGCGAACACAGCTAATCCACATTTACCGAGTGAACACAGCTAATCCCACACTTACCGAGTGTACACAGCTAATCCACATTTACCGAGTGAACACAGCTAATCCACACTTACCGAGTGTACACAACTTATCCACATTTACAGAGTGAACACAGCTAATCCCACACTTACCGAGTGTACACAGCTAATCCACATTTACCGAGTGAACACAGCTAATCCACATTTACCGAGTGTACACAGCTAATCCACGCTTACCGAGTGAACACAGCTAATCCACACTTACCGAGTGAACACAGCTAATCCACACTTCCCGAGTGAACACAGCTAATCCTACATGTACCGAGTGAACACAGCTAATCCACACTTACCGAGTGAACACAGCTAATCCCACACTTACCGAGTGAACACAGCTAATCCCACACTTTCCGAGTGAACACAGCTAATCCACATTTACCGAGTGTACACAGCTAATCCAGATTTACCGAGTGAACACAGCTCATCCACACTTACCGAGTGAACACAGCTAATCCCACAATTACCGAGTGAACACAGCTAATCCACATTTACCGAGTGTACACAGCTAATCCACATTTACCGAGTGAACACAGCTAATCCACATTTACCGAGTGAAAACAGCTAATCCACACTTACCGAGAGTACACAGCTAATCCACATTTACCGAGTAAACACAGCTAATCCACACTTACCGAGTGAACACAGCTAATCCCACACTTACCGAGTGAACACAGCTAATCCCACACTTACCGAGTGATCACAGTTAATCCACATTTACCGAGTGAACACAGCTAATCCCACATTTACCGAGTGAACACAGCTAATCCCACACTTACCGAGTGTACACAGCTAATCCCACACTTACCGAGTGAACACAGCTAATCCCACACTTACCGAGTGAACACAGCTAATCCCCACTTACCGAGTGAGCACAGCTAATCCACACTTACCGAGTGAACACAGCTAATCCACACTTACCGAGTGAACACAGCTAATCCCACACTTACCGAGTGTACACAGCTAATCCACACTTACCGAGTGAACACAGCTAATCCACACTTACCGAGTGAACACAGCTAATCCACATTTACCGAGTGAACACAGCTAATCCCACATTTACCGAGTGAACACAGCTAATCCACATTTACCGAGTGAACACAGCTAATCCCACACTTACTGAGCGAACACAGCTAATCCCACACTTACCGAGTGAACACAGCTAATCCACATTTACCGAGTGTACACAGCTAATCCACACTTACCGAGTGTACACAGCTAATCCACACTTACCGAGTGATCACAGCTAATCCACACACTTACCGAGTGAACACAGCTAATCCACATTTACCGAGTGAACACAGCTAATCCCACACTTACCGAGTGAACACAGCTAATCCCACACTTACCGAGTGAACACAGCTAATCCACACTTACCGAGTGAACACAGCTAATCCCACACTTACCGAGTGAACACAGCTAATCCCACATGTATCGAGTGAACACAGCTAATCCCACACTTACCGAGTGAACACAGCTAATCCACACTTACCGAGTGAACACAGCTAATTCACACTTACCGAGTGAACACAGCTAATCCACATTTACCGACTGTACACAGCTAATCCACACTTACCGAGTGAACACAGCTAATCCACACTTACCGAGTGAACACAGCTAATCCACACTTACCGAGTGAACACAGCTAATCCCACTCTTACCGAGTGAACACAGCTAATCCACATTTACCGAGTGAACACAGCTAATCCACATTTACCGATTGAACACAGCTAATCCACACTTACCGAGTGAACACAGCTAATCCACATTTACCGACTGTACACAGCTAATCCACACTTACCGAGTGAACACAGCTAATCCACACTTACCGAGTGAACACAGCTAATCCACATTTACCGAGTGAACACAGCTAATCCCACTCTTACCGAGTGAACACAGCTAATCCACACTTACCGAGTGAACACAGCTAAACCACACTTACCGAGTGAACACAGCTAATCCCACACTTACCGAGTGATCACAGCTAATCCCACATTTACCGAGTGAACACAGCAAATCCACATTTACCGAGTGAACATAGTTAATGCACATTTACCGAGTGAACACAGCTAATCCCACACTTACCGAGTGAACACAGCTAATCCACACTTACCGAGTGAACACACCTAATCCACATTTACCGAGTGAACACAGCTAATCCCACATTGACCGAGTGAACACAGCTAATCCACACTTACCGAGTGAACACAGCTAAACCACATTTACCGAGTGAACACAGCTAATCCACACTTACTGAGTGAACACAGCTAATCCCACATTTACCGAGTGAACACAGCTAATCCACACTTACCGAGTGTACGCAGCTAATCCACACTTACCGAGTGAACCCAGCTAATCCACATTTACTGAGTGTACACAGCTAATCCACATTTACCGAGTGAACACAGCTAATCCCACAGTTACCGAGTGAACACAGCTAATCCACATTTACCGAGTGAACACAGCTAATCCACATTTACCGAGTGAACACAGCTAACCCACATTTACCGAGTGCACACAGCTAATCCACACTTACCGAGTGTACACAGCTAATCCCACACTTACCGAGTGTACACAGCTAATCCACATTAACCGAGTGTACACAGCTAATCCCACACTTACCGAGTGTACACAGCTAATCCATATTTACCGAGTGTACACAACTAATCCACACTTACCGAGTGAACACAGCTAATCCACATTTACCGAGTGAACACAGCTAATCCACATTTACCGAGTGAACACAGCTAATCGCACACTTACCGAGTGAACACAGCTAATCCACATTTACCGAGTGAACACAGCTAATCCACATTTACCGAGTGAACACAGCTAATCCACACTTACCGAGAGTACACAGCTAATCCACATTTACCGAGTAAACACAGCTAATCCACACTTACCGAGTGAACACAGCTAATCCCACACTTACCGAGTGAACACAGCTAATCCCACACTTACCGAGTGATCACAGTTAATCCACATTTACCGAGTGAACACAGCTAATCCCACATTTACCGAGTGAACACAGCTAATCCACATTTACCGAGTGTACACAGCTAATCCACATTTACCGAGTGAACACAGCTAATCCACATTTACCGAGTGAACACAGCTAATCCACACTTACCGAGAGTACACAGCTAATCCACATTTACCGAGTAAACACAGCTAATCCACACTTACCGAGTGAACACAGCTAATCCCACACTTACCGAGTGAACACAGCTAATCCCACACTTACCGAGTGATCACAGTTAATCCACATTTACCGAGTGAACACAGCTAATCCCACATTTACCGAGTGAACACAGCTAATCCCACACTTACCGAGTGTACACAGCTAATCCCACACTTACCGAGTGAACACAGCTAATCCCACACTTACCGAGTGAACACAGCTAATCCCCACTTACCGAGTGAGCACAGCTAATCCACACTTACCGAGTGAACACAGCTAATCCCACACTTACCGAGTGTACACAGCTAATCCCACACTTACCGAGTGAACACAGCTAATCCCACACTTACCGAGTGAACACAGCTAATCCCCACTTACCGAGTGAGCACAGCTAATCCACACTTACCGAGTGAACACAGCTAATCCACACTTACCGAGTGAACACAGCTAATCCCACACTTACCGAGTGTACACAGCTAATCCACACTTACCGAGTGAACACAGCTAATCCACACTTACCGAGTGAACACAGCTAATCCACATTTACCGAGTGAACACAGCTAATCCCACATTTACCGAGTGAACACAGCTAATCCACATTTACCGAGTGAACACAGCTAATCCCACACTTACTGAGCGAACACAGCTAATCCCACACTTACCGAGTGAACACAGCTAATCCACATCTACCGAGTGTACACAGCTAATCCACATTTACCGAGTGTACACAGCTAATCCACACTTACCGAGTGATCACAGCTAATCCACACACTTACCGAGTGAACACAGCTAATCCACATTTACCGAGTGAACACAGCTAATCCCACACTTACCGAGTGAACACAGCTAATCCCACACTTACCGAGTGAACACAGCTAATCCACACTTACCGAGTGAACACAGCTAATCCCACACTTACCGAGTGAACACAGCTAATCCCACATGTATCGAGTGAACACAGCTAATCCCACACTTACCGAGTGAACACAGCTAATCCACACTTACCGAGTGAACACAGCTAATTCACACTTACCGAGTGAACACAGCTAATCCACATTTACCGACTGTACACAGCTAATCCACACTTACCGAGTGAACACAGCTAATCCACACTTACCGAGTGAACACAGCTAATCCACACTTACCGAGTGAACACAGCTAATCCCACTCTTACCGAGTGAACACAGCTAATCCACATTTACCGAGTGAACACAGCTAATCCACATTTACCGATTGAACACAGCTAATCCACACTTACCGAGTGAACACAGCTAATCCACATTTACCGACTGTACACAGCTAATCCACACTTACCGAGTGAACACAGCTAATCCACACTTACCGAGTGAACACAGCTAATCCACATTTACCGAGTGAACACAGCTAATCCCACTCTTACCGAGTGAACACAGCTAATCCACACTTACCGAGTGAACACAGCTAAACCACACTTACCGAGTGAACACAGCTAATCCCACACTTACCGAGTGATCACAGCTAATCCCACATTTACCGAGTGAACACAGCAAATCCACATTTACCGAGTGAACATAGTTAATGCACATTTACCGAGTGAACACAGCTAATCCCACACTTACCGAGTGAACACAGCTAATCCACACTTACCGAGTGAACACACCTAATCCACATTTACCGAGTGAACACAGCTAATCCCACATTGACCGAGTGAACACAGCTAATCCACACTTACCGAGTGAACACAGCTAAACCACATTTACCGAGTGAACACAGCTAATCCACACTTACTGAGTGAACACAGCTAATCCCACATTTACCGAGTGAACACAGCTAATCCACACTTACCGAGTGTACGCAGCTAATCCACACTTACCGAGTGAACCCAGCTAATCCACATTTACTGAGTGTACACAGCTAATCCACATTTACCGAGTGAACACAGCTAATCCCACAGTTACCGAGTGAACACAGCTAATCCACATTTACCGAGTGAACACAGCTAATCCACATTTACCGAGTGAACACAGCTAACCCACATTTACCGAGTGCACACAGCTAATCCACACTTACCGAGTGTACACAGCTAATCCCACACTTACCGAGTGTACACAGCTAATCCACATTAACCGAGTGTACACAGCTAATCCCACACTTACCGAGTGTACACAGCTAATCCATATTTACCGAGTGTACACAACTAATCCACACTTACCGAGTGAACACAGCTAATCCACATTTACCGAGTGAACACAGCTAATCCACATTTACCGAGTGAACACAGCTAATCGCACACTTACCGAGTGAACACAGCTAATCCACATTTACCGAGTGAACACAGTTAATCCACATTTACCGAGTGAACACAGCTAATCCCACACTTACCGAGTGAACACAGCTAATCCACATTTACCGAGTGAACACAGCTAATCCCACACTTACCAAGTGAACACAGCCAATCCCACACTTACCGAGTGAACACAGCTAATCCACACTTACCGAGTGAACACAGCTAATCCCACACTTACCGAGTGAGCACAGCTAATCCCACACTTACCGAGTGAGCACAGCTAATCCCCCACTTACCGAGTGAACACAGCTAATCCCACACTTACCGAGTGTACACAGCTAATCCACATTTACTGAGTGAACACAGCTAATCCACATTTACCGAGTGAGCACAGCTAATCCACATTTACCGAGTGTACACAGCGAATCCACACTTTCCGAGTGAACACCGCGAATCCACACTTACCGAGTGAACACAGCGAATCCACACTTACCGAGTGAACACAGCTAATCCACACTTACCGAGTGAACACAGCTAATCCCACACTTACCGAGTGAACACAGCTAATCCACATTTACCGATTGAACACAGCGAATCCACACTTACCGAGTTAACACAGCGAATCCACACTTACCGAGTGAACACAGCTAATCCACACTTACCGAGTGAACACAGCGAATCCACATTTACCGAGTGAACACAGCTAATCCCACACTGACCGAGTGAACACAGCTAATCCCACACTTACCGAGTGTACACAGCTAATCCACATTTACCGAGTGAACACAGCTAATCCACATTTACCGAGTGAACACAGCTAACCCACATTTACCGAGTGCACACAGCTAATCCACACTTACCGAGTGTACACAGCTAATCCCACACTTACCGAGTGTACACAGCTAATCCACATTTACCCAGTGTACACAGCTAATCCCACACTTACCGAGTGTACACAGCTAATCCACATTTACCGAGTGAACACAGCTAATCCACATTTACCGAGTGAACACAGCTAATCCACATTTACCGAGTGAACACAGCTAATCCCACACTTACCGAGTGAACACAGCTAATCCACATTTACCGAGTGAACACAGTTAATCCACATTTACCGAGTGAACACAGCTAATCCCACACTTACCGAGTGAACACAGCTAATCCACATTTACCGAGTGAACACAGCTAATCCCACACTTACCGAGTGAACACAGCCAATCCCACACTTACCGAGTGAACACAGCTAATCTACACTTACCGAGTGAACACAGCTAATCCCACACTTACCGAGTGAGCACAGCTAATCCCACATTTACCGAGTGAGCACAGCTAATCCCCCATTTACCGAGTGAACACAGCTAATCCCACACTTACCGAGTGTACACAGCTAATCCACATTTACTGAGTGAACACTGCTAATCCACATTTACCGAGTGAGCACAGCTAATCCACATTTACCGAGTGTACACAGCTAATCCACACTTACCGAGTGAACACAGCTAATCCCACACTTACCGAGTGAACACAGCGAATCCACACTTACCGAGTGAACACAGCGAATCCACACTTACCGAGTGAACACAGCTAATCCCAGTCTTACCGAGTGAACACAGCTAATCCCACATTTACCGAGTGAACACAGCTAATCCACACTTACCGAGTGAACACAGCTAATCCACACTTACCGAGTGAACACAGCTAATCCACATTTACCGAGTGAACACAGCTAATCCACACATACCGAGCGAACACAGCTAATCCACATTTACCGAGTGAACACAGCTAATCCCACACTTACCGAGTGTACACAGCTAATCCACATTTACCGAGTGAACACAGCTAATCCACACTTACCGAGTGTACACAACTTATCCACATTTACAGAGTGAACACAGCTAATCCCACACTTACCGAGTGTACACAGCTAATCCACATTTACCGAGTGAACACAGCTAATCCACATTTACCGAGTGTACACAGCTAATCCACGCTTACCGAGTGAACACAGCTAATCCACATTTACCGAGTCAACACAGCTAATACACATCAACCGAGTGAACACAGCTAATCCACATTTACCGAGTGAACACAGCTAATCCACACTTACTGAGCGAACACAGCTAATCCACACTTACCGAGTGAGCACAGCTAATCCACACTTACCGAGTGAACACAGCTAATCCACACTTACCGAGCGAACACAGCTAATCCCACACTTACCGAGTGTACACAGCTAATCCACACTTACCGAGTGAACACAGCTAATCCACACTTACCGAGTGAACACAGCTAATCCACATTTACCGAGTGAACACAGCTAATCCCACATTTACCGAGTGAACACAGCTAATCCACATTTACCGAGTGAACACAGCTAATCCCACACTTACTGAGCGAACACAGCTAATCCCACACTTACCGAGTGAACACAGCTAATCCACATTTACCGAGTGTACACAGCTAATCCACACTTACCGAGTGTACACAGCTAATCCACACTTACCGAGTGATCACAGCTAATCCTCACACTTACCGAGTGAACACAGCTAATCCACATTTACCGAGTGAACACAGCTAATCCCACACTTACCGAGTGAACACAGCTAATCCCACACTTACCGAGTGAACACAGCTAATCCCACACTTACCGAGTGAACACAGCTAATCCCACACTTACCGAGTGAACACAGCTAATCCACACTTACCGAGTGAACACAGCTAATCCCACTCTTACCGAGTGAACACAGCTAATCCACATTTACCGAGTGAACACAGCTATTCCACACTTACCGAGTGAACACAGCTAATCCACATTTACCGACTGTACACAGCTAATCCACACTTACCGAGTGAACACAGCTAATCCACACTTACCGAGTGAACACAGCTAATCCACACTTACCGAGTGAACACAGCTAATCCCACTCTTACCGAGTGAACACAGCTAATCCACATTTACCGAGTGAACACAGCTAATCCACATTTACCGAGTGAACAAAGCTAATCCACATTTACCGAGTGAACACAGCTAATCCACATTTACCGTGTGAACACAGCTAATCCACACTTTCCGAGTGAACACAGCTAATCCCACACTTACCGAGTGATCACAGCTAATCCCACATTTACCGAGTGAACACAGCAAATCCACATTTACCGAGTGAACATAGTTAATCCACATTTACCGAGTGAACACAGCTAATCCCACACTTACCGAGTGAACACAGCTAATCCACACTTACCGAGTGAACACAGCTAATCCATATTTACCGAGTGAACACAGCTAATCCCACATTGTCCAAGTGAACACAGCTAATCCACACTTACCTAGTGAACACAGCTAAACCTCAGTTACCGAGTGAACACAGCTAATCCACACTTACTGAGTGAACACAGCTAATCCCACATTTACCGAGTGAACACAGCTAATCCACACTTACCGAGTGAACACAGCTAATCCACATTTACTGAGTGTACACAGCTAATCCACATTTACCGAGTGAACACAGCTAATCCCACACTTACCGAGTGAACACAGCTAATCCACATTTACCGAGTGAACACAGCTAATCCACATTTACCGAGTGAACACAGTTAATCCACATTTACCGAGTGAACACAGCTAATCCCACACTTACCGAGTGAACACAGCTAATCCACATTTACCGAGTGAACACAGCTAATCCACATTTACCGAGTGAACACAGCCAATCCCACACTTACCGAGTGAACACAGCTAATCCACACTTACCGAGTGAACACAGTTAATCCACATTTACCGAGTGAACACAGCTAATCCCACACTTACCGAGTGAACACAGCTAATCCACATTTACCGAGTGAACACAGCTAATCCCACACTTACCGAGTGAACACAGCCAATCCCACACTTACCGAGTGAACACAGCTAATCCACACTTACCGAGTGAACACAGCTAATCCCACACTTACCGAGTGAGCACAGCTAATCCCACACTTACCGAGTGAGCACAGCTAATCCCCCATTTACCGAGTGAACACAGCTAATCCCACACTTACCGAGTGTACACAGCTAATCCACATTTACTGAGTGAACACAGCTAATCCACATTTACCGAGTGAACACAGCTAATCTACATTTACCGAGTGTACACAGCTAATCCCACACTTACCGAGTGTACACAGCTAATCCACATTTACCGAGTGAACACAGCTAATCCACACTTACCGAGTGAACACAGCTAATCTACATTTACCGAGTGTACACAGCTAATCCCACACTTACAGAGTGTAAACAGCTAATCCACATTTACTGAGTGAACACAGCTAATCCACATCTACCGAGTGAACACAGCTAATCTACATTTACCGAGTGTACACAGCTAATTCCACACTTACCGAGTGTACACAGCTAATCCACATTTACCGATTGAACACAGCGAATCCACACTTACCGAGTGAACACAGCGAATCCACACTTACCGAGTGAACACAGCTAATCCACACTTACCGAGTGAACACAGCTAATCCCACACTTACCGAGTGAACACAGCTAATCCACATTTACCGATTGAACACAGCGAATCCACACTTACCGAGTGAACACAGCGAATCCACACTTACCGAGTGAACACAGCTAATCCACACTTACCGAGTGAACACAGCGAATCCACATTTACCGAGTGAACACAGCTAATCCCACACTTATGAGTGAACACAGCTAATCCCACACTTACCGAGTGTACACAGCTAATCCACATTTACCGAGTGAACACAGCGAATCCACACTTACCGAGTGAACACAGCGAATCCACACTTACCGAGTGAACACAGCAAATCCACACTTACCGAGTGAACACAGCTAATCCCACACTTACCGAGTGAACACAGCTAATCCACATTTACCGATTGAACACAGTGAATCCACATTTACCGAGTGAACACAGCGAATCCACACTTACCGAGTGAACACAGCTAATCCACACTTACCGAGTGAACACAGCGAATCCACATTTACCGAGTGAACACAGCTAATCCCACACTTACCGAGTGAACACAGCTAATCCCACATTTACCGAGTGAACACAGCTAATCCACACTTACCGAGTGAACACAGCTAATCCACAGTTACCGAGTGAACACAGCTAATCCACACTTACTGAGTGAACACAGCTAATCCACACTTACTGAGTGAACACAGCTAACCCACATTTACCGAGTGAACACAGCTAATCCACATTTACCGAGTGAACACAACTAATCCACACTTACCGAGTGAACACAGCTAATCCACACTTACCGAGTGAACACAGCTAATCCACATTTACCGAGTGAACACAGCTAATCCACACTTACCGAGTGAACACAGCTAATCCACACTTACCGAGTGAACACAGCTAATCCCACACTTACCGAGTGTACACAGCTAATCCACATTTACTGAGTGAACACAGCTAATCCACATTTACCGAGTGAACACAGCTAATCTACATTTACCGAGTGTACACAGCTAATCCCACACTTACCGAGTGTACACAGCTAATCCACATTTACCGAGTGAACACAGCTAATCCACACTTACCGAGTGAACACAGCTAATCCGCACTTACCGAGTGAACACAGCTAATCCACATTTACCGAGTGAACACAGCTAATCCACACTTACCGAGTGAACACAGCTAATCCACACTTACTGAGTGAACACAGGTAATCCACACTTACCGATTGAACACAGCGAATCCCACACTTACCGAGTGAGCACAGCTAATCCCACACTTACCGAGTGAACACAGCTAATCCACACTTACTGAGTGAACACAGCTAACCCACATTTACCGAGTGAACACAGCTAATCCCCATTTACCGAGTGAACACAGCTAATCCACACTTACCGAGTGAACACAGCTAACCTCACACTTACCGAGTGAAGACAACTAATCCACATTTACCGAGTGAACACAGCTAATCCACACTTACCGAGTGAACACAGCTAATCTCGCACTTACCGAGTGTACACAGCGAATCCACACTTACCGAGTGAACACAGCTAATCCACACTTACCGAGTGAACACAGCTAATCCACACTTACCAAGTGAACACAGCTAATCCACACTTACCGAGTCAACACAGCTAATCCACACTTACCGAGTCAACACAGCTAATCCACACTTACCGAGTCTACACAGCTAATCCACACTTACCGAGTGAACACAGCTAATCCACACTTACTGAGTGAACACAGCTAATCCACACTTACCGAGTGAACACAGCTAATCCACACTTACCGAGTGAACACAGCTAATCCACATTTACCGAGTGAACACAGCTAATCCCACACTTACCGAGTGAACACAGCTAATCCACATTTGCGGAGTGAACACAGCTGATCCCACACTTACCGAGTGAACACAGCTAATCCCACACTTACCGAGTGAACACAGCTAATCCACACTTACCGAGTGAACACAGCTAATCCACATTTACCGAGTGAACACAGCTAATCCACATTTACCGAGTGAACACAGCTAATCCACACATACCGAGTGAACACAGCTAATCCACATTTACCGAGTGAACACAGCTAATCCCACACTTACCGAGTGTACACAGCTAATCCACATTTACCGAGTGAACACAGCTAATCCACACTTACCGAGTGTACACAACTTATCCACATTTACCGAGTGAACACAGCTAATCCCACACTTACCGAGTGTACACAGCTAATCCACATTTACCGAGTGAACACAGCTAATCCACATTTACCGAGTGTACACAGCTAATCTACGCTTACCGAGTGAACACAGCTAATCCACACTTACCGAGTGAACACAGCTAATCCACACTTCCCGAGTGAACACAGCTAATCCTACATGTACCGAGTGAACACAGCTAATCCACACTTACCAAGTGTACACAGCTAATCCACACTTACCGAGTGAACACAGCTAATCCACACTTACTGAGTGAACACAGCTAATCCACACTTACCGAGTGAACACAGCTAATCCACACTTACCGAGTGTACACAGCTAATCCACATTTACCGAGTGAACACAGCTAATCCACATTTACCGAGTGAACACAGCTAATCCCACATTTACCGAGTGAACACATCTGATCCCACACTTACCGAGTGAACACAGCTAATCCCACACTTACCGAGTGAACACAGCTAATCCACACTTACCGAGTGAACACAGCTAATCCACACTTACCGAGTGAACACAGCTAATCCACATTTACCGAGTGAACACAGCTAATCCACACATACCGAGCGAACACAGCTAATCCACATTTACCGAGTGAACACAGCTAATCCCACACTTACCGAGTGTACACAGCTAATCCACATTTACCGAGTGAACACAGCTAATCCACACTTACCGAGTGTACACAACTTATCCACATTTACAGAGTGAACACAGCTAATCCCACACTTACCGAGTGTACACAGCTAATCCACATTTACCGAGTGAACACAGCTAATCCACATTTACCGAGTGTACACAGCTAATCCACGCTTACCGAGTGAACACAGCTAATCCACACTTACCGAGTGAACACAGCTAATCCACACTTCCCGAGTGAACACAGCTAATCCTACATGTACCGAGTGAACACAATTAATCCACACTTACCGAGTGAACACAGCTAATCCCACACTTACCGAGTGAACACAGCTAATCCCACACTTTCCGAGTGAACACAGCTAATCCACATTTACCGAGTGTACACAGCTAATCCAGATTTACCGAGTGAACACAGCTCATCCACACTTACCGAGTGAACACAGCTAATCCCACAATTACCGAGTGAACACAGCTAATCCACATTTACCGAGTGTACACAGCTAATCCACATTTACCGAGTGAACACAGCTAATCCACATTTACCGAGTGAACACAGCTAATCCACACTTACCGAGAGTACACAGCTAATCCACATTTACCGAGTAAACACAGCTAATCCACACTTACCGAGTGAACACAGCTAATCCCACACTTACCGAGTGAACACAGCTAATCCCACACTTACCGAGTGATCACAGTTAATCCACATTTACCGAGTGAACACAGCTAATCCCACATTTACCGAGTGAACACAGCTAATCCCACACTTACCGAGTGTACACAGCTAATCCCACACTTACCGAGTGAACACAGCTAATCCCACACTTACCGAGTGAACACAGCTAATCCCCACTTACCGAGTGAGCACAGCTAATCCACACTTACCGAGTGAACACAGCTAATCCACACTTACCGAGTGAACACAGCTAATCCCACACTTACCGAGTGAACACAGCTAATCCACACTTACCGAGTGAACACAGCTAATCCACATTTACCGAGTGAACACAGCTAATCCCACATTTACCGAGTGAACACAGCTAATCCACATTTACCGAGTGAACACAGCTAATCCCACACTTACTGAGCGAACACAGCTAATCCCACACTTACCGAGTGAACACAGCTAATCCACATTTACCGAGTGTACACAGCTAATCCACACTTACCGAGTGTACACAGCTAATCCACATTTACCGAGTGAACACAGCTAATCCCACACTTACCGAGTGAACACAGCTAATCCCACACTTACCGAGTGAACACAGCTAATCCACACTTACCGAGTGAACACAGCTAATCCCACACTTACCGAGTGAACACAGCTAATCCCACATGTATCGAGTGAACACAGCTAATCCCACACTTACCGAGTGAACACAGCTAATCCACACTTACCGAGTGAACACAGCTAATTCACACTTACCGAGTGAACACAGCTAATCCACATTTACCGACTGTACACAGCTAATCCACACTTACCGAGTGAACACAGCTAATCCACACTTACCGAGTGAACACAGCTAATCCACACTTACCGAGTGAACACAGCTAATCCCACTCTTACCGAGTGAACACAGCTAATCCACATTTACCGAGTGAACACAGCTAATCCACATTTACCGATTGAACACAGCTAATCCCACACTTACCGAGTGAACACAGCTAATCCCACACTTACCGAGTGAACACAGCTAATCCACACTTACCGAGTGAACACAGCTAATCCCACACTTACCGAGTGAACACAGCTAATCCCACATGTATCGAGTGAACACAGCTAATCCCACACTTACCGAGTGAACACAGCTAATCCACACTTACCGAGTGAACACAGCTAATCCCACACTTACCGAGTGAACACAGCTAATCCACACTTACCGAGTGAACACAGCTAATCCACATTTACCGAGTGAACACAGCTAATCCCACACTTACCGAGTGAACACAGCTAATCCCACACTTACCGAGTGAACACAGCTAATCCACACTTACCGAGTGAACACAGCTAATCCCACACTTACCGAGTGAACACAGCTAATCCCACATGTATCGAGTGAACACAGCTAATCCCACACTTACCGAGTGAACACAGCTAATCCACACTTACCGAGTGAACACAGCTAATTCACACTTACCGAGTGAACACAGCTAATCCACATTTACCGACTGTACACAGCTAATCCACACTTACCGAGTGAACACAGCTAATCCACACTTACCGAGTGAACACAGCTAATCCACACTTACCGAGTGAACACAGCTAATCCCACTCTTACCGAGTGAACACAGCTAATCCACATTTACCGAGTGAACACAGCTAATCCACATTTACCGATTGTACACAGCTAATCCACACTTACCGAGTGAACACAGCTAATCCACATTTACCGACTGTACACAGCTAATCCACACTTACCGAGTGAACACAGCTAATCCACACTTACCGAGTGAACACAGCTAATCCACATTTACCGAGTGAACACAGCTAATCCCACTCTTACCGAGTGAACACAGCTAATCCACACTTACCGAGTGAACACAGCTAAACCACACTTACCGAGTGAACACAGCTAATCCCACACTTACCGAGTGATCACAGCTAATCCCACATTTACCGAGTGAACACAGCAAATCCACATTTACCGAGTGAACATAGTTAATGCACATTTACCGAGTGAACACAGCTAATCCCACACTTACCGAGTGAACACAGCTAATCCACACTTACCGAGTGAACACACCTAATCCACATTTACCGAGTGAACACAGCTAATCCCACATTGACCGAGTGAACACAGCTAATCCACACTTACCGAGTGAACACAGCTAAACCACATTTACCGAGTGAACACAGCTAATCCACACTTACTGAGTGAACACAGCTAATCCCACATTTACCGAGTGAACACAACTAATCCACACTTACCGAGTGTACGCAGCTAATCCACACTTACCGAGTGAACCCAGCTAATCCACATTTACTGAGTGTACACAGCTAATCCACATTTACCGAGTGAACACAGCTAATCCCACAGTTACCGAGTGAACACAGCTAATCCACATTTACCGAGTGAACACAGCTAATCCACATTTACCGAGTGAACACAGCTAACCCACATTTACCGAGTGCACACAGCTAATCCACACTTACCGAGTGTACACAGCTAATCCCACACTTACCGAGTGTACACAGCTAATCCACGTTAACCGAGTGTACACAGCTAATCCCACACTTACCGAGTGTACACAGCTAATCCATATTTACCGAGTGTACACAACTAATCCACACTTAGCGAGTGAACACAGCTAATCCACATTTACCGAGTGAACACAGCTAATCCACATTTACCGAGTGAACACAGCTAATCGCACACTTACCGAGTGAACACAGCTAATCCACATTTACCGAGTGAACACAGTTAATCCACATTTACCGAGTGAACACAGCTAATCCCACACTTACCGAGTGAACACAGCTAATCCACATTTACCGAGTGAACACAGCTAATCCCACACTTACCAAGTGAACACAGCCAATCCCACACTTACCGAGTGAACACAGCTAATCCACACTTACCGAGTGAACACAGCTAATCCCACACTTACCGAGTGAGCACAGCTAATCCCCCACTTACCGAGTGAGCACAGCTAATCCCCCTCTTACCGAGTGAACACAGCTAATCCCACACTTACCGAGTGTACACAGCTAATCCACATTTACTGAGTGAACATAGCTAATCCACATTTACCGAGTGAGCACAGCTAATCCACATTTACCGAGTGTACACAGCGAATCCACACTTTCCGAGTGAACACCGCGAATCCACACTTACCGAGTGAACACAGCGAATCCACACTTACCGAGTGAACACAGCTAATCCACACTTACCGAGTGAACACAGCGAATCCACACTTACCGAGTGAACACAGCTAATCCACACTTACCGAGTGAACACAGCTAATCCCACACTTACCGAGTGAACACAGCTAATCCACATTTACCGATTGAACACAGCGAATCCACACTTACCGAGTTAACACAGCGAATCCACACTTACCGAGTGAACACAGCTAATCCACACTTACCGAGTGAACACAGCGAATCCACATTTACCGAGTGAACACAGCTAATCCCACACTTACCGAGTGAACACAGCTAATCCCACACTTACCGAGTGTACACAGCTAATCCACATTTACCGAGTGAACACAGCTAATCCACATTTACCGAGTGAACACAGCTAACCCACATTTACCGAGTGCACACAGCTAATCCACACTTACCGAGTGTACACAGCTAATCCCACACTTACCGAGTGTACACAACTAATCCACATTTACCGAGTGTACACAGCTAATCCCACACTTACCGAGTGTACACAGCTAATCCACATTTACCGAGTGAACACAGCTAATCCACATTTACCGAGTGAACACAGCTAATCCCACACTTACCGAGTGAACACAGCTAATCCACATTTACCGAGTGAACACAGTTAATCCACATTTACCGAGTGAACACAGCTAATCCCACACTTACCGAGTGAACACAGCTAATCCACATTTACCGAGTGAACACAGCTAATCCCACACTTACCGAGTGAACACAGCCAATCCCACAATTACCGAGTGAACACAGCTAATCTACACTTACCGAGTGAACACAGCTAATCCCACACTTACCGAGTGAGCACAGCTAATCCCACATTTACCGAGTGAGCACAGCTAATCCCCCATTTACCGAGTGAACACAGCTAATCCCACACTTACCGAGTGTACACAGCTAATCCACATTTACTGAGTGAACACTGCTAATCCACATTTACCGAGTGAGCACAGCTAATCCACATTTACCGAGTGTACACAGCTAATCCACACTTACCGAGTGAACACAGCTAATCCCACACTTACCGAGTGAACACAGCGAATCCACACTTACCGAGTGAACACAGCGAATCCACACTTACCGAGTGAACACAGCTAATCCCACACTTACCGAGTGTACACAGCGAATCCACACTTACCGAGTGAACACAGCTAATCCCACACTTACCGAGTGAACACAGCTAATCCCACACTTACCGAGTGAACACAGCTAATCCACACTTACCGAGTGAACACAGCTAATCCCACACTTACCGAGTGAACACAGCTAATCCACATTTACCGATTGAACACAGTGAATCTACATTTACCGAGTGAACACAGCGAATCCACACTTACCGAGTGAACACAGCTAATCCACACTTACCGAGTGAACACAGCGAATCCACATTTACCGAGTGAACACAGCTAATCCACACTTACTGAGTGAACACAGCTAACCCACATTTACCGAGTGAACACAGCTAATCCACATTTACCGAGTGAACACAACTAACCCACACTTACCGAGTGAACACAGCTAATCCCACACTTACCGAGTGAACACAGCTAATCCCACACTTACCGAGTGTACACAGCTAATCCACATTTACCGAGTGAACACAGCTAATCCCACACTTACCGAGTGAACACAGCTAATCCACATTTACCGAGTGAACACAGTTAATCCACATTTACCGAGTGAACACAGCTAATCCCACACTTACCGAGTGAACACAGCTAATCCACATTTACCGAGTGAACACAGCTAATCCCACACTTACCGAGTGAACACAGCCAATCCCACACTTACCGAGTGAACACAGCTAATCTACACTTACCGAGTGAACACAGCTAATCCCACACTTACCGAGTGAGCACAGCTAATCCCACATTTACCGAGTGAACACAGCTAATCCACACTTACCGAGAGTACACAGCTAATCCACATTTACCGAGTAAACACAGCTAATCCACACTTACCGAGTGAACACAGCTAATCCCACACTTACCGAGTGAACACAGCTAATCCCACACTTACCGAGTGATCACAGTTAATCCACATTTACCGAGTGAACACAGCTAATCCCACATTTACCGAGTGAACACAGCTAATCCCACACTTACCGAGTGTACACAGCTAATCCCACACTTACCGAGTGAACACAGCTAATCCCACACTTACCGAGTGAACACAGCTAATCCCCACTTACCGAGTGAGCACAGCTAATCCACACTTACCGAGTGAACACAGCTAATCCACACTTACCGAGTGAACACAGCTAATCCCACACTTACCGAGTGAACACAGCTAATCCACACTTACCGAGTGAACACAGCTAATCCACATTTACCGAGTGAACACAGCTAATCCCACATTTACCGAGTGAACACAGCTAATCCACATTTACCGAGTGAACACAGCTAATCCCACACTTACTGAGCGAACACAGCTAATCCCACACTTACCGAGTGAACACAGCTAATCCACATTTACCGAGTGTACACAGCTAATCCACACTTACCGAGTGTACACAGCTAATCCACATTTACCGAGTGAACACAGCTAATCCCACACTTACCGAGTGAACACAGCTAATCCCACACTTACCGAGTGAACACAGCTAATCCACACTTACCGAGTGAACACAGCTAATCCCACACTTACCGAGTGAACACAGCTAATCCCACACTTACCGAGTGAACACAGCTAATCCACACTTACCGAGTGAACACAGCTAATTCACACTTACCGAGTGAACACAGCTAATCCACATTTACCGACTGTACACAGCTAATCCACACTTACCGAGTGAACACAGCTAATCCACACTTACCGAGTGAACACAGCTAATCCACACTTACCGAGTGAACACAGCTAATCCCACTCTTACCGAGTGAACACAGCTAATCCACATTTACCGAGTGAACACAGCTAATCCACATTTACCGATTGAACACAGCTAATCCCACACTTACCGAGTGAACACAGCTAATCCCACACTTACCGAGTGAACACAGCTAATCCACACTTACCGAGTGAACACAGCTAATCCCACACTTACCGAGTGAACACAGCTAATCCCACATGTATCGAGTGAACACAGCTAATCCACACTTACCGAGTGAACACAGCTAATCCCACTCTTACCGAGTGAACACAGCTAATCCACATTTACCGAGTGAACACAGCTAATCCACACTTACCGAGTGAACACAGCTAATCCCACACTTACCGAGTGAACACAGCTAATCCACACTTACCGAGTGAACACAGCTAATCCACATTTACCGAGTGAACACAGCTAATCCCACACTTACCGAGTGAACACAGCTAATCCCACACTTACCGAGTGAACACAGCTAATCCACATTTACCGAGTGAACACAGCTAATCCCACACTTACCGAGTGAACACAGCTAATCCCACATGTATCGAGTGAACACAGCTAATCCCACACTTACCGAGTGAACACAGCTAATCCACACTTACCGAGTGAACACAGCTAATTCACACTTACCGAGTGAACACAGCTAATCCACATTTACCGACTGTACACAGCTAATCCACACTTACCGAGTGAACACAGCTAATCCACACTTACCGAGTGAACACAGCTAATCCACACTTACCGAGTGAACACAGCTAATCCCACTCTTACCGAGTGAACACAGCTAATCCACATTTACCGAGTGAACACAGCTAATCCACATTTACCGATTGAACACAGCTAATCCACACTTACCGAGTGAACACAGCTAATCCACATTTACCGACTGTACACAGCTAATCCACACTTACCGAGTGAACACAGCTAATCCACACTTACCGAGTGAACACAGCTAATCCACATTTACCGAGTGAACACAGCTAATCCCACTCTTACCGAGTGAACACAGCTAATCCACACTTACCGAGTGAACACAGCTAAACCACACTTACCGAGTGAACACAGCTAATCCCACACTTACCGAGTGATCACAGCTAATCCCACATTTACCGAGTGAACACAGCAAATCCA
Source organism: Scyliorhinus torazame (assembly GCF_047496885.1). Taxonomy (NCBI): domain Eukaryota; kingdom Metazoa; phylum Chordata; class Chondrichthyes; order Carcharhiniformes; family Scyliorhinidae; genus Scyliorhinus; species Scyliorhinus torazame. The sequence goes on from NW_027308225.1 coordinate 146,333, forward strand.
CATTTACCGAGTGAACATAGTTAATGCACATTTACCGAGTGAACACAGCTAATCCCACACTTACCGAGTGAACACAGCTAATCCACACTTACCGAGTGAACACACCTAATCCACATTTACCGAGTGAACACAGCTAATCCCACATTGACCGAGTGAACACAGCTAATCCACACTTACCGAGTGAACACAGCTAAACCACATTTACCGAGTGAACACAGCTAATCCACACTTACTGAGTGAACACAGCTAATCCCACATTTACCGAGTGAACACAACTAATCCACACTTACCGAGTGTACGCAGCTAATCCACACTTACCGAGTGAACCCAGCTAATCCACATTTACTGAGTGTACACAGCTAATCCACATTTACCGAGTGAACACAGCTAATCCCACAGTTACCGAGTGAACACAGCTAATCCACATTTACCGAGTGAACACAGCTAATCCACATTTACCGAGTGAACACAGCTAACCCACATTTACCGAGTGCACACAGCTAATCCACACTTACCGAGTGTACACAGCTAATCCCACACTTACCGAGTGTACACAGCTAATCCACGTTAACCGAGTGTACACAGCTAATCCCACACTTACCGAGTGTACACAGCTAATCCATATTTACCGAGTGTACACAACTAATCCACACTTAGCGAGTGAACACAGCTAATCCACATTTACCGAGTGAACACAGCTAATCCACATTTACCGAGTGAACACAGCTAATCGCACACTTACCGAGTGAACACAGCTAATCCACATTTACCGAGTGAACACAGTTAATCCACATTTACCAAGTGAACACAGCTAATCCCACACTTACCGAGTGAACACAGCTAATCCACATTTACCGAGTGAACACAGCTAATCCCACACTTACCAAGTGAACACAGCCAATCCCACACTTACCGAGTGAACACAGCTAATCCACACTTACCGAGTGAACACAGCTAATCCCACACTTACCGAGTGAGCACAGCTAATCCCCCACTTACCGAGTGAGCACAGCTAATCCCCCTCTTACCGAGTGAACACAGCTAATCCCACACTTACCGAGTGTACACAGCTAATCCACATTTACTGAGTGAACATAGCTAATCCACATTTACCGAGTGAGCACAGCTAATCCACATTTACCGAGTGTACACAGCGAATCCACACTTTCCGAGTGAACACCGCGAATCCACACTTACCGAGTGAACACAGCGAATCCACACTTACCGAGTGAACACAGCTAATCCACACTTACCGAGTGAACACAGCGAATCCACACTTACCGAGTGAACACAGCTAATCCACACTTACCGAGTGAACACAGCTAATCCCACACTTACCGAGTGAACACAGCTAATCCACATTTACCGATTGAACACAGCGAATCCACACTTACCGAGTTAACACAGCGAATCCACACTTACCGAGTGAACACAGCTAATCCACACTTACCGAGTGAACACAGCGAATCCACATTTACCGAGTGAACACAGCTAATCCCACACTTACCGAGTGAACACAGCTAATCCCACACTTACCGAGTGTACACAGCTAATCCACATTTACCGAGTGAACACAGCTAATCCACATTTACCGAGTGAACACAGCTAACCCACATTTACCGAGTGCACACAGCTAATCCACACTTACCGAGTGTACACAGCTAATCCCACACTTACCGAGTGTACACAACTAATCCACATTTACCGAGTGTACACAGCTAATCCCACACTTACCGAGTGTACACAGCTAATCCACATTTACCGAGTGAACACAGCTAATCCACATTTACCGAGTGAACACAGCTAATCCCACACTTACCGAGTGAACACAGCTAATCCACATTTACCGAGTGAACACAGTTAATCCACATTTACCGAGTGAACACAGCTAATCCCACACTTACCGAGTGAACACAGCTAATCCACATTTACCGAGTGAACACAGCTAATCCCACACTTACCGAGTGAACACAGCCAATCCCACAATTACCGAGTGAACACAGCTAATCTACACTTACCGAGTGAACACAGCTAATCCCACACTTACCGAGTGAGCACAGCTAATCCCACATTTACCGAGTGAGCACAGCTAATCCCCCATTTACCGAGTGAACACAGCTAATCCCACACTTACCGAGTGTACACAGCTAATCCACATTTACTGAGTGAACACTGCTAATCCACATTTACCGAGTGAGCACAGCTAATCCACATTTACCGAGTGTACACAGCTAATCCACACTTACCGAGTGAACACAGCTAATCCCACACTTACCGAGTGAACACAGCGAATCCACACTTACCGAGTGAACACAGCGAATCCACACTTACCGAGTGAACACAGCTAATCCCACACTTACCGAGTGTACACAGCGAATCCACACTTACCGAGTGAACACAGCTAATCCCACACTTACCGAGTGAACACAGCTAATCCCACACTTACCGAGTGAACACAGCTAATCCACACTTACCGAGTGAACACAGCTAATCCCACACTTACCGAGTGAACACAGCTAATCCACATTTACCGATTGAACACAGTGAATCTACATTTACCGAGTGAACACAGCGAATCCACACTTACCGAGTGAACACAGCTAATCCACACTTACCGAGTGAACACAGCGAATCCACATTTACCGAGTGAACACAGCTAATCCACACTTACTGAGTGAACACAGCTAACCCACATTTACCGAGTGAACACAGCTAATCCACATTTACCGAGTGAACACAACTAACCCACACTTACCGAGTGAACACAGCTAATCCCACACTTACCGAGTGAACACAGCTAATCCCACACTTACCGAGTGTACACAGCTAATCCACATTTACCGAGTGAACACAGCTAATCCCACACTTACCGAGTGAACACAGCTAATCCACATTTACCGAGTGAACACAGTTAATCCACATTTACCGAGTGAACACAGCTAATCCCACACTTACCGAGTGAACACAGCTAATCCACATTTACCGAGTGAACACAGCTAATCCCACACTTACCGAGTGAACACAGCCAATCCCACACTTACCGAGTGAACACAGCTAATCTACACTTACCGAGTGAACACAGCTAATCCCACACTTACCGAGTGAGCACAGCTAATCCCACATTTACCGAGTGAACACAGCTAATCCCACACTTACCGAGTGAACACAGCTAATCCCACACTTACCGAGTGTACACAGCTAATCCCACACTTACCGAGTGAACACAGCTAATCCACATTTACCGAGTGAACACAGCTAATCCACACTTACCGAGTGAACACAGCTAATCCCACACTTACCGAGTGAACACAGCTAATCCACACTTACCGAGTGAACACAGCTAATCCCACATTTACCGAGTGTACACAGCTAATCCCACATTTACCGAGTGAACACAGCTAATTCACATTTACCGAGTGAACACAGCTAATCCCACACTTACCGAGTGTACACAGCTAATCCCACACTTACCGAGTGAACACAGCTAATCCACATTTACCGAGTGAACACAGCTAATCCCACACTTACCGAGTGAACACAGCTAATCCACATTTACCGAGTGTACACAGCTAATCCACACTTACCGAGTGAACACAGCGAATCCCACACTTACCGAGTGAGCACAGCTAATCCCACACTTACCGAGTGAACACAGCGAATCCACATTTACCGAGTGAACACAGCGAATCCCACACTTACCGAGTGAGCACAGCTAATCCCACACTTACCGAGTGAACACAGCTAATCCACACTTACCGAGTGAACACAGCGAATCCACATTTACCGAGTGAACACAGCTAATCCCACACTTACCGAGTGAACACAGCTAATCCCACACTTACCGAGTGTACACAGCTAATCCACATTTACCGAGTGAACACAGCGAATCCACACTTACCGAGTGAACACAGCGAATCCCACACTTACCGAGTGAACACAGCTAATCCACACTTACCGAGTGAACACAGCGAATCCACACTTACCGAGTGAACACAGCGAATCCACACTTACCGAGTGAACACAGCGAATCCACACTTACCGAGTGAACACAGCTAATCCCACACTTACCGAGTGAACACAGCTAATCCACATTTACCGATTGAACACAGTGAATCCACATTTACCGAGTGAACACAGCGAATCCACACTTACCGAGTGAACACAGCTAATCCACACTTACCGAGTGAACACAGCTAATCCACACTTACCGAGTGAACACAGTGAATCCACATTTACCGATTGAACACAGTGAATCCACATTTACCGAGTGAACACAGCGAATCCACATTTACCGAGTGAACACAGCTAATCCCACACTTACCGAGTGAACACAGCTAATCCCACATTAACCGAGTGAACACAGCTAATCCACACTTACCGAGTGAACACAGCTAATCCACACTTACCGAGTGAACACAGCTAATCCACACTTACTGAGTGAACACTGCTAACCCACATTTACCGAGTGAACACAGCTAATCCACATTTACCGAGTGAACACAGCTAATCCCACACTTACCGAGTGAGCACAGCTAATCCCACACTTACCGAGTGAACACAGCTAACCCACATTTACCGAGGGAACACAGCTAATCCCACACTTACCGAGTGAACACAGCTCATCCCACACTTACTGAGTGAACACAGCGTATCCACATTTACCGAGTGAACACAGCTAATCCACATTTACCGAGTGAACACAGCTAATCCACACTTACCGTGTGAACACAGCTAATCCCACACTTACCGAGTGAACACAGCTAATCCCACACTTACCGAGTGAACACAGCTAATCCCACATTTACCGAGTGAACACAGCTAATCCCACATTTACCGAGTGAACACAGCTAATCCCACACTTACCGAGTGTACACAGCTAATCCCACACTTACCGAGTGAACACAGCTAATCCCACACTTACCGAGTGAACACAGCTAATCCCACACTTACCGAGTGTACACAGCTAATCCCACACTTACCGAGTGTACACAGCTAATCCCACATTTACCGAGTGAACACAGCTAATCCCACACTTACCGAGTGAACACAGCTAATCCCACATTTACCGAGTGAACACAGCTAATCCCACACTTACCGAGTGAACACAGCTAATCCCACACTTACCGAGTGAACACAGCTAATCCACACTTACCGAGTGAACACAGCTAATCCACACTTATCGAGTGAACACAGCTAATCCCACATTTACCGAGTGAACACAGCTAATCCCACACTTACCGAGTGAACACAGCTAATCCCACACTTACCGAGTGTACACAGCTAATCCCATACTTACCGAGTGAACACAGCTAATCCACATTTACCGAGTGAACACAGCTAATCCACACTTACCGAGTGAACACAGCTAATCCCACACTTACCGAGTGAACACAGCTAATCCACACTTACCGAGTGAACACAGCTAATCCCACATTTACCGAGTGTACACAGCTAATCCCAATTTTACCGAGTGAACACAGCTAATCCACATTTACCGAGTGAACACAGCTAATCCCACACTTACCGAGTGTACACAGCTAATCCCACACTTACCGAGTGAACACAGCTAATCCACATTTACCGAGTGAACACAGCTAATCCCACACTTACCGAGTGTACACAGCTAATCCACACTTACCGAGTGTACACAGCTAATCCACACTTACCGACTGTACACAGCTAATCCACACTTACCGAGTGAACACAGCTAATCCACACTTACCGAGTGAACACAGCTAATCCACACTTACCGAGTGAACACAGCTAATCCACACTTACCGAGTGAACACAGCTAATCCCACATTTACCGAGTGAACACAGCTAATCCACACTTACCGAGTGAACACAGCGAATCCACACTTACCGAGTGAACACAGCTAATCCACACTTACCGAGTGAACACAGCGAATCCACATTTACCGAGTGAACACAGCTATTCCACACTTACCGAGTGAACACAGCGAATCCACACTTACCGAGTGAACACAGCTAATCCACACTTACCGAGTGAACACAGCGAATCCACATTTACCGAGTGAACACAGCTAATCCCACACTTACCGAGTGAACACAGCTAATCCCACACTTACCGAGTGTACACAGCTAATCCACATTTACCGAGTGAACACAGCGAATCCACACTTACCGAGTTAACACAGCGAATCCACACTTACCGAGTGAACACAGCGAATCCACACTTACCGAGTGAACACAGCTAATCCACACTTACCGAATGAACACAGCTAATCCCACACTTACCGAGTGAACACAGCTAATCCACATTTACCGATTGAACACAGTGAATCCACATTTACCGAGTGAACACAGCGAATCCACACTTACCGAGTGAACACAGCTAATCCACATTTACGGAGTGAACACAGCTAATCCCACACTTACCGAGTGAACACAGCTAATCCCACATTAACCGAGTGAACACAGCTAATCCACACTTACCGAGTGAACACAGCTAATCCACACTTACCGAGTGAACACAGCTAATCCACACTTACTGAGTGAACACAGCTAACCCACATTTACCGAGTGAACACAGCTAATCCACATTTACCGAGTGAACACAACTAATCCACACTTACCGAGTGAACACAGTTAATCCACACTTACCGAGTGAACACAGCCAATCCACATTTACCGAGTGAACACAGCTAATCCACACTTACCGAGTGAACACAACTAATGCACACTTACCGAGTGAACACAGCTAATCCCACATTTACCGAGTGAACACAGCTAATCCCACATTTACCGAGTGAACACAGCTAATCCACATTTACCGAGTGAACACAGCTAATCCACACTTACCGAGTGAACACAGCTAATCCGCACTTACCGAATGAACACAGCTAATCCACACTTACCGAGTGAACACAGCTAATCCACACTTACTGAGTGAACACAGCTAATCCACACTTACCGATTGAACACAGCTAATCCCACACTTATCGAGTGAGCACAGCTAATCCCACACTTACCGAGTGAACACAGCTAATCCACACTTACTGAGTGAACACAGCTAACCCACATTTACCGAGTGAACACAGCTAATCCCCATTTACTGAGTGAACACAGCTAATCCACACTTACCGAGTGAACACAGCTAATCCCACACTTACCGAGTGAACACAGCTAATCCACATTTACCGAGTGAACACAGCTAATCCACATTTACCGAGTGAACACAGCTAATCCACACTTACCGAGTGAACAGAGCTAATCCCGCACTTACCGAGTGTACACAGCGAATCCACACTTACCGAGTGAACACAGCTAATCCACACTTACCGAGTGAACACAGCTAATCCACACTTACCGAGTCAACACAGCTAATCCACACTTACCGAGTGAACACAGCTAATCCACATTTACCGAGTGTACACAGCTAATCCACACTTACCGAGTGAACACAGCTAATCCACATTTACCGAGTGAACACAGCGAATCCACATTTACCAAGTGAACACAGCTAATCCACACTTACCGAGTGAACACAGCTAATCCACACTTACCGAGTGTACACAGCTAATCCACATTTACCGAGTGAACACAGCTAATCCACATTTACCGAGTGAACACAGCTAATCCACATTTACCGAGTGAACACAGCTGATCCCACACTTACCGAGTGAACACAGCTAATCCCACACTTACCGAGTGAAGACAGCTAATCCACACTTACCGAGTGAACACAGCTAATCCACATTTACCGAGTGAACACAGCTAATCCACACTTACCGAGTGAACACAGCTAATCCACATTTACCGAGTGAACACAGCTAATCCACACATACCGAGTGAACACAGCTAATCCACATTTACCGAGTGAACACAGTGAATCCACATTTACCGAGTGAACACAGCGAATCCACATTTACCGAGTGAACACAGCTAATCCCACACTTATCGAGTGAACACAGCTAATC